>NC_052488.1:3630616-3900861 GCF_009730915.1 Dioscorea cayenensis subsp. rotundata | reverse complement strand
AAGTAGTGGAAGTTCTCCTTCTTGTTCTTATTCACTATATCATTCTTTTGGTACATTTATATAAAGATTAAATTAGAAACTGAAAAAACTTTTGATAAATGAAATAACAAGAGTTAAGAGGAGTTGAGAGAAACTTAATGGGCATTCACTTTAAATGTTTCATACCAGTTAGAAATTTAACTTTAATTTTCCTTATATTTTAAATCATAAATATATGTTTGCACATATATATATATATATATAATATGTCAACTGCAAACAACACTGTGCATCCTGCCTTTTCACTGTGCACTATTTATAAACACAGTATGATGTCAGTAGATTTTGAATCTACAAAGGTTCCTAGATAGTAGATGCTCATATATATATATATATATATAGGGAGAGAAAGAGAGAGATAGAGAGGGGAGCATTCATCTATGAAAGTCTGTAGATATGAAATCTATGGATGTTGATCGTCGTCCGTTGGATTGTCATCCAATGGTCAGTACTATCTCAATATATTCATTACTGTGCTTATGAATAGTATCAAATGGCATGCACAGTGATTTCATCTGAATCTTCAAATCTTTAAATGCACAATGTCACAATCAATCTCCACCGTTGAAGCTTATTCCTACTAGGACTACAACGGAAGCTATTAAAACCAGCAAACACCCTCTCTCACCCGTTCTGTCACCCAGTACAAATTTTGGGTACTATTTCTTCTACTTTTGCATTCTCTTTCCTACCCACTTTGTGCCTATATCTCTCATCAATTTCCTCTCGCTACCTTTTTGCCAACTGTGGACTACTGTAGAAGCTATTAAAATCAACAAATACCCTCTCTCGCCCGTTCTGTCACCCAGTACAAATTTTGGGTACCGTTTCTTCTACTTTTGCATTCTCTCTCCCACCCACTTTGTGCCTATATTTCTTATCAATTTCCTCTCTTTAACTTTTTGTCATCTGCGGGCGCTCTAAGAACATCCGCTAATGTTCTTTAGCCATTTATATTCTTTAATTATTGTAGAGTTATAATTGAATTGACAAAATTACATCCCCCTTCCCCCCCAACTCTCCCCAACAAGTAGAGGATTGATTTCTAGATTTGCCACTATTTACAAGAATCTAACCCGGAAACTTCACCATAAATCCTTATCCCATTGGTTAAAAAGGTGGTGATGGATGGACACAATTCAGTCCAAGAAAAACTCCATCAAGAATCCCAACTCATGTGTGTAATAAAAGCTAGAGATGGGAATAGGGATGGAACTTTGCGAATATACCCTTATTCCCATCTCTAGCCCTACTGCATTATATATGTCCATACAAATATTTATTTGTACATAAAAATAACTAAAAATTATATAAAATAATAACACTGATAATAAAAATATATGGATAAAGTAACAATTTTAAATTTTGGAAAATAGTTCAAGAAAGAGTGAGGTGTTGATCCCCATCTCAAGGTAGTGAAACCCAAACCGGCCTAGTCATTTTGATTGAAAAAAATCAAGAACCAGCCATGAGGCCGGTCTAGTCATGCCCTTCAACTCGAACTCTACATAACCTAGTTAAGAGAAACCAAGCTAGTTTGATCGGGAACTAGTTAAATCGACCGGTCAAATCGGTGGGATGATCTAATGGGTGGTAAAGAAAGAGAGAGACATAAAGATAGTGAAGGACGAGCACCAGTGTTCAACGGAGATAAACAAAGAGAGAGATAGAGGAGTGAAAGAGAAGCATAAAGGAAGAGGGAGACACCAGGTAGAGAAGTGGAGGCGAAGCAATTGATGGCGGAGGGAGGGAGAGAGAGAGCTTTTGTGAGTTACAAGAGGGGGTTTTTTTTTTTCATATTTTAAAAACTTTTTTGAGTCCCGAGAAGCGTAGATGATGATGTTTTGATTTTTTTTTCATTTTTAAAATATATTTTATAGTTTTAGGAAATTAACGATTGTATATAAAATTAAAATTTTAAATATCAAATTAAGTAATTATGCGTTTTTATTTATTAAAAATTAAGGTCATATTATATTTTTATAATTATTAAATATTATAATGTATTCTTAAATAATTTATTATTGACCCTGATTCAACCCTAGTTCAACCCTTGACCCTTGGCCTTGGAGTTTACCAGGTAAATGCCTGGGCCGGGTCTAAGAACCTTGCCCCATCTTTGTTGGGTTTAGGGGCAAATATTATGTAGTTGGGATTATGAGGATATTGGAGTGCATGTCAAAAGTAGCACTCCTTCTCATATTGCCATCTCTATTGATGATCTTAGAGCATGTTTAATTCGCAAATAAAAACATTACAAACAATACAACACAATACAAGTGGTTGAATTATAACAAAAATGTTTGTATTATTATGTTTAATGTTCAGTTGGTAGCACAAATTTTTTTGTGTAGCACAAATGTTCAGTTGGTAGCAAAAATTACTATGATATCCTTTGTACTATTCTATGTGTTTTTTTAAATAAAGAAATTCACAAGACAATAATTTATGAATTATTAATTTATAATTACATTCTTTTAATTTCCAAACAATATTGATTAATAATTAATTAACAAAAACTCTAATGTAAGAAATTGGATTTTAATTGTCAAAAATCTAATATTCTCTGTGAGACATTATTATAATCTTTTTTATTATAACTTGGGGCAATTATGTCTTTTGGTTGTTTGTATCCTAGTTAAAAAAATTAACTATAGTTTTTGTGTGCAAAAATTTTGTCAAGTTATGTTGTACTTAATCACCCTTTTGTATTGTGCGCCAATTCTATCTTAGTCAGTTTTTGCTTCTAGACGTGAGAGATAATTTCATTTGAATTGAGAGCAAGAAATTTCTTCTAGCTTCTTGTCTTTTCTTTAATTTCTTAAATCCTATCTCTAATGCTTAAAGACTAGATCAAGCTTTTAATCCTTCTTTTAATGCTTAACCACTCCTTGACCGCCTATTTAACATGACCATCTGAATGCTATGGATTTCTAGAAGTTTTAAAGTGATGGACTTTAGCCTTTTATCCATTGGTGTTTTGAGAAAGCCTTAAGTATGTATTGGTGGTTTCCTTAATCCCTGATTAGTAGCCTCTTTTAAGTGTAAACTGGTCTTCATTCTCTTCTCCTCCTAGTTCTTCTTTGCTCATCATCCTTACTTGATTCAAGCCAAAGTTTAAGGGAAGTTAACCGAACTTTGCAATCAAACACAACTTCTAAGTGGTAAACATCATTGATGCTTTACTTTATTGTATTTTCATTCTTTTGCAAAATCCTTTACATGATTTGGTTACTCATCTTCATCTCAAGAGCAAGTCCTTCATGATTATTTAAGCCTTGTTCTATGTTCAATTTGTTGATTGAATGGTAGAACACTTGAAATTTCATTGATTTTGTACCTTTGAGCTTGCTTGTATCTAAATCTACTGTTGTGAGTTTGCGATATGTATATCTATTTATTTAGTTTGGTGTTGTCAGATGTCACAACTCCTTGCCTTAAATTAAGAGTGGTATGACTCATCCCATCTTAAGTTACAGTGGCAGTTGTCATGAGACTGTACTGTGGGATGAGATGTGACAAGATTTGTCATTATAATTTTCTTTTGTCATTTTTATTTAGAGTTGTTTCTAATGTGAAAATTTGATGAAAATGAAAGCCTGAAAAAAATATGCATTAGATTGATGAAAACATTAATCATATCTAATCTTTTTTCCCCTGGCCTCATGCAACCAGAGAAATATCTAATTAATTAATGACAAAAAAAAATTAAAGATCAATCAAATAAAAAGATAAGCAGAAGAAAATGGGTACTATATATCAAACTTAAAATATGCGAGTTGTAACACATAAGCAGTCTTAGGCATTCACAAACAGTCAAACCTTTAAACGAAAAATGAAAACATTCATACATCACCATTATTACTAAACTAAAAGAGTCTCACTGGGAAAAAAAAGTTCTATATAGCAATGAAAGATAAATCATCAATCAACCGATGATCCACAAATAAAATAAGAAATTCAACAACACCAACATCATTACTCTGAAACTTTGAACCTCTCAAACATTTTTCCAATGAGAGTTGTAGTGCAATTGCACAACATTGAGAGCTTGAATACTTCTTTGCACATAATTCACGTTGGTCTAAGCAATTTGAAATTTGTTTTGAATAGAAAAAAGTAATCTTAAAACTCAATGAAACAATGACACTTGAATTACATGGTGTCTTATACTACTCAAATGTGAAACAGACCATAAAATTGAGGCACTAGTATTGAACTTAATAGAAACAATTTTAGCAAACAAACCTCCATGATCCAAAGAAACCAAAATATCTAGTTATTGTGCTAAAAATTAAACTATATATTTCTATGATCAACATTCTTAGAAAAACTATTGTTTCCAATAGCACCACAATGATGACAAGTAAAAGATGTTAATTTTTCCAAAAAAATAAAGTGCAATCCTAAGCTTAAAATGGAAGATGAAGTAAAGCCAAACAGAGATAGTTAGAAAGAGCTAAAAACTTCTACTCAATATGGTTCAAATCAACAGTGCTTTCATGATCAACGTTCTAGTTAAAAAAAAAATTATTGCTTTTCTAATGCTATAATCATCAATTAAAGATAAAAGATGAAGTAAAACTCAACAAATAAAAATCAGAAAGAACCAAAAACTACTACTCAATTTGGTCTAAATCACAAGTGGTTCTATGATGAAACACACTCAAAAGGTACATCCTTAAGTACACATTCACACAAATATAATTGATAAAACACAAAAAAAGATGGCTTTCTATTGGAAAACATATTTAAAACAAGAGGGAACAAACCCCAATTTTTATAAGATAATGACTAATAAAATCATATAGTAGGTGGGGTAAATAATAATGTTAAGAGTGCATGACAAAAACACAACCTCTTATAATCTAGTAAGCCCAAAAAGATTTTCAGTCGCTTGTGATATTTACCCAAAACTTGTACGATGAGCATTGCCTCATCATAAGAAACGCCATCAATGTCAACAATTACTTCAGTCAATAATTTTTTCCTTTTTTCAAGTATCACATGGACAATTCCATATGCTTTTTCAGGAGGTGCTTTAAGATTTGCTTCATTAGCAGTGGCTTTGACTATTGCTTTAAATCTATGACTAACCATTTCTACAAATTTGTAAAAATTTTCAAATATTTTCTCCATTGATGGGTCCATAACAAGACCTTTTCTTTTTCAACGTGTTTACAAAATATAAGTCTCAGATCCCATAGGTGATGAAACCAGAAAAGGTTTCTATGTGGGCATAAAAACACATCACTTCGCATTTGAAAGAAGCTGGTGTCATCATTTAAATTAATGCTTCCTGCACATATTGCTCTAAATCATCACTAATATCCCATCTTCTACTATCATGTGCTCTATCTCGTGTAAATATCGAAGTAGGGTCATTGAAGAAAGGAAATGATTTTCCATATAAACCAACTGCTTTTTTGTAGTTTTACATGGTAGTGGAAATTCAAGTTATTAATACAAATAGCATAAAGAGTTCATTGCATAATTTCCAAATAAAATTACTTATACCTTAATATACTAGTTGTGTGCGCTTTTTTTATCGCATTTATTAGTTCCCTGTAATAGATACAATCACGTTTCGCTATCTAATTAGTCTTGCAGTATATGAAAAATTACATATGCAATTAACGAATGTTGTTACTGTGTACTTATATGGCCAAATAGATAATAATATATATATGAAAGTCCCAGAAGGACTTAAGATGCCTGAAACAATCTTTGCATGGTTTGAAACAATCTGGGCGTATGTGGTATCATCGCCTCAGTGAATATTTGTTAAAAGAAGGGTATAAGAATGACCCTATTTGCCCATGTGTGTTCATCAAGAAATCCGAAAAGGGATACGTGATAATTGGGGTATATGTTGATTTAAATATAATTGGAACTCCTAAAGAGCTTCCAAATACCGTTAATTATTTAAAGAAAGAATTTAAAATAAAAGATCTTGGGAGAACAAAATTTTGTCTTGGACTACAGTTCGAGCACATAGAGAGTGGTGTTTTTATCCACCAATCGACATATACAGAAAGGGTTTTGCAACGATTTAATATGCATAAAGCATATCCATTAACAAGCCCTATGGTTGTTCGATCCCTTGATATTCATAAAGACATTTTTAGACCTCAGGAAGATAATGAAGAATTACTTGGTACTGAAGTACCATATCTTAGTGCAATTGGTGCCTTGATATATCTTGCTAATTGTACTCGGCCAGATATAGCTTTCGCTATAAATTTATTATCAAGATACAGTTCTGCACCAACACAGAGACATTGGAATGGTATTAAACATATACTATGTTATCTTCGAGGAACAGTTGATATGGGATTATTTTATACACATGAATCAAAAAGACAATTAGTTGGATATGAAGATGCGGGATATTTATCTGATCCGCATAAAGCCCGATCACAAACTGGTTATGTGTTTACACATGGGGGAACGGCTATATCATGGCGTTCTATGAAACAAACTATAGCTGCTACTCCTTCAAATCATGTAGAAATACTTGCAATTCATGAAGCAAGTTGTGAATGTGTTTGGTTAAGATTAATGACACACCATCTTCAAGAAAATTGTGGTTTGTTGTCCCAGAAGGACAGCCCAACAATATTATATCAATACAATGCAGCTTGTATAGCTCAATTGAAAGGAGGATACATTAAAGGCGACAGAACAAAACATATATCACCGAAGTTATTTTTCACATACGATCTTGAGAAAAATGGTGATATCCATATTCGTAAAATACAATCCAGTTGAAAAATCCTGCAGATTTATTCACTAAGGCATTACCCACATCAACTTTTGAAAAGTTTGTTCGCAAGATTGGGATGCGCCGCCTCGTGATCTTTTCAATAATGTTCTCTTCAAGGTGTCAGTATACTGCTACTGCATTTTTTCCTTCATCATGGTTTTGTCCAACTGGGTTTTTTCCTAACAAGGTTTTAATGAGGCAGCAGATGAAGCGTATACAGGAAAGTTGTACTCTTTTTCCTTCACTAGATTTTTTCCCCAATCGGGTAGTAAGGTTTTAACGAGGCACTCCTATATAATGAACATTCGAGGAGTGTTATGAAACATTAAAAACTGAATGCCCATTATGTTTCTTACAAACCCCTTTCGACTCTTGCCGTTTCATTTTAAGTAAAAGTTTTATTCGGTTTCAAATTTAAACCCTATATATATGTACCAAAAGAATGAAAATAATAACAACAAGAAATAGAACTTCCTTTACTTTATGTTTGTTCTATGTTTGTCTTGATATATTATATAGTTTTATAACAGTATTGATATATAATATATATTTTTAGATATATTTTTAAATATATTTAATTAAAAAAATGAATTAATGACCGTTGTAAAATACATATGTAAAATATCCCATCTCTATCCTCTCTATCCTCTCTCTCCCCTCTCTCTCTCTCTCTCTCTCTCTCTCTCTCTTCCTCTTTATCTCTCTCTTTCACTTCTTCTGGCCCTCTTATTCTCTCTCGTTCCCTTTTTCTTCAAGTGTTTCAGCCCTTTCGATGAATATCGCTGGTACTCGATTTCTAGGGTTTCTCTCAAGCCTGTATTGGAGAAATTTCGATCGAGATCTCTTGCATTCCAAACCTTCTAGTTCCTTTCGATCTCAGGCGCTGAAGGTACTCTTGAATCCCTTCTTGTTTCGGTTTCTTCCTCTTGATCGGCATCGTATTTCAAATTCCTCACCCTACTCTTGCGATCTGGTTCTAGGGTTAGCGTTTGTGTTTGATCTATGATCGATATCGTGCTTGAGGTTTTTCTTGTCATGGAAATGGAGAAGGTTGTCACGGAGCCAAAATGCTAGAAGAGGTGTTCATCACTGAACGGTAGCATAGAACAGTGCCTTTGCCTTATTCTTGAATTGTGAGTTCTACATCCCCACTGCCTGACATTTTTCTGCTGTTTATTGCTTGCTTGTTAGCACTTTCCTTAGTTTTTTCTATTTCTTTTCAAATTTAATCAACTGAAAATGTTCTACTATTTATTTATGGTTTGATGTCACAAAATTATATACATGCGTTTGCTCCTTAAATTTTTTGTGTGCATGTTGCCATTCCATGCTTATTTATTACTGAAATGGCAATAATTTTGGTGGTTGAATGCTCCTGATTTCTTCTGGTACACATTGCTATATTTAATTATGTTGAATGTGAATGTCAGATAGTTTATAAGTGTGAATTGTTGAAGGAGTATGTTTCTCATAGTTATAGGTTTTTCTTAATCTAATATAAAATATAAATGCAGTTCAGATGCATTAAGATGCAGTCAAGTCTGGTCTCTAATGACCTGAGACTGAGAATATGTAGTGTGATTTGGTGTGATATGATGGTCTTCAAGTTAACAACAGAATCCAAATGTAAACACTGTAGCATGAAATTAAGATCATGGTTTCATCTTCATAACATTAGTATTTCAATTTTTTTTGGCGAGATTTCTATTAATATTTTCCTGTTCTGATAAAAACAAAGTTTGTTTTATACTTTGCTAATTTGTTTTTTAAATTTTTCAAGTTTGCAATGAAGCTTGACATGCTTTTTTCTTTAAAATGGGATGTTTTCATTGATGAAAAGTTTCAATAGATTTGTGTAATCTGGACTTAGACAAAATTTGAATATGATGATATGTATGGATAATATCTGGCATAGTGGAGTAGCTCTGGGTAATGGAACCTTCCTTGAATTTGGGTTTGCATATTATATGTGCCTGTCTTGAACCTAACCTGCCCACACTTGTTTTTTCAACTAGAGTTAGTTGAAAAAATGTCCTTGGAATAAGTTGACTACATCATTGATGAGCATAATATAGACATTGACTCGAGCACTCTTAGAAATGTGAAGGTAATGTATCTGTTCAGCCACTACTTGTCAAGGGATAATTCATGACTTTGATGTTACATAGAACCTTAAGTATCTTGAACTATTGTCTGACGTAGACAAGTAAGTTTCTATCTTTCCTTTTCATTTAATTTGGTTGCAATTTTAGACTAGGTTCTATCAAACACTAGTGCTATAATTTATTGACCACAGGTTTTTATAATTGATTTCTAGTCACTGTAAATTGTGCGACTGTGGCATCATTTCAACATTTCTTTTCTTGATAGCATTAAAGTAATCGATTGTAATATGTTGGGTTTATTACTCATCACTATTCTTTTATTTGGTGCAAACATGTGAACATTAAACCTGTATCTTGTTAGTAAGAAAGTGATTCCAGTCCTCTTACACGACATCATTATTTTCCAACGGGAAAGTAGAATAAAATTAAGGGAAACTCAGATATGTTTATAGATGCTCACCATGTGGATGTTAACCTGACAGCTTTAGAAATTTCTATTTCCCATTTTATGTTTTTATGATTAGGAATACCAATTAAGATGATTGGAAACTTGAGCATTGTCTATATGATCACAGTGATGGTTCATTTTTCTTAAAAACTTATACCTTTGCTTTCAGGTAACTATATTCAAACAACATGCAAAAAGGTTGGCTGCTTTAAACAGCAGATTGATTGGCATCAAAGTTGGAGACTTTTGGTAAGATAAAAAAAAATTATATCTCTGGTTAGATGACATATTTATTTATTTATTTAACACACTGATCACTTCTTAGCTATGTTAAAGAAGGCCTTGTTCTTGGCCAACTCATGGGAAACTGATTCACAATTACCTTGAGGTAAATCTTGCACGCATATGTTATATCAATATTCACATATTCCTTTTCTTGGTTCTAACACACAGATCATATCCACTCATATTTTACTAGAGGTGTTGTGGCAGAATCTCAGGATATTGTGAAAGCTGCAGCTGATGGTTTGAGCTAGAATGGGTTTATCAACTATTATGGTTTACAGGTTGGGGATAAAACAAATTTTTACAAAAGGTTCTACATATTTTGTACATTGTTGTGATGTCTTAAAGTAACCCCTCTATTTTATTTCTTTTTATTTTAATGTTATTATTATATATTTTTATTTTTTATTTTTTATTTTTACAAATGCAATAAGCGTTTTGGAAGTGGTTCAGTGCCTATTCACATGATTAGAGCAGCATTGCTAAAAGGGGAATGGTAGCACGCTGTGGATTTGATTCTTAACCCAAGAGAAGGAGATATCCTTAAACAATTGATATGCTTTGAGCTTGGTTCTAGTTATGGCTCTTAGACTATTGTCATTGGGTACTTCTTCTTATTAGTTGTTCTCCTATTTTTTTTTAAGTGTTTAGATCAAACAACATGCTTTTGTAAGGGATACTTGTGAATCCTACAAGGAAAATGGTGATATTGATATAGCCCTGAGGCAGTTTCCTCACCATCTTGTTGCTGAGAGAGCTGTTGTAAGCCTTCTCTCTCTCATACACACACACGCACAAACGCATGCACGCACGCACATCATGGTAAAGTGTGTTTTGATATACATTTGTTCATTACTTGCTTGACTATCCATCCTCTTCACTTGGATAATGTTTTTTTTTTGTTATATAGCATCAATATCTGAAGAAATGCCCTGGAAACTATCTGTAGGCACTAAAAGCGATACCTAGAACTCTTAGAATGATGTATGTAATTGCATTAAGTTTGAGTTGCCCATACTGCATTGTGTTTTATATCTCACACTAAAGTCTCATCTATGACTTATTTTCACTTATTAGTTGCTTTATATCTTCATGAACTCCAAATAGTTGTCTTTTCATTAGAAACAATTGACATGTATTGTAGGTTTATAAGTTTTCACCTACTAATGCTCTTGCAATTTCTGCCTATCTGCTTTCTTCAATGGACAGGGTAATTGTAGTTTACTTTGGAAGACAGTTCTTTTAACTGTTAGGTGCTCTATTGTATGAAATTGAACCACAAAAGGCAGTCACTTATTGGTTGCTTTATATCTTCATGAACTCCAAATATTATACAGTGGTGCAAACTTGTGTTGTTGCATGTTATAGCATTGCTTTGGGTGGTATGATATATATATATATATATATTTTTTGGCTTTGGTTTTTTAGAGTGTTCATGTACAAATGATGATGAGGAATAAGGTTAATTTTTGCAGGTGGATTTGGATCTTATTTACCAAGTTATAGATGATACATAATATGTATCTCAAACATCATATGTCAGAGTGTCTTAGAGACTCGTTGCTGGATTCCTGAATTTTGAAATGGTTCAAATCAACAGGTGAGCCTGTGGCAACTTGATGCCAATTCTTTTAAAGAAATCAATCATCTTTCTGCCTTTGCAAATGCGATTTTGCATCATCTTATTTAATTAAATGAATGTGTTAGCATATTTTCTTATTGCTAACATTCTTATATTCCTACATGAATTGTAATGTCTATAATATATGATATCTTGTCATGCCGGATGTGTCTTTGGAGAAATAATTTGTTCTTTTATGTCAACAAGAGGTGTAGTTTAAACTTGATACAACTTTATATTTTTATCAAGTGCCAGGCTGTGGTAGTTGAAATTAAAATATCACATGCCCAAATGTAGCAGCACTTTCTTTTCTTGCTGAAATCTATCAAAATTGATGTGCTGCAATTCAGTAGTCCAAATTCAGGAAACTTAATTCTTCTTGGCCAACCTTGCACTGTGGGCAAGGCTAGTGGTATGATGAATGCTTGTTTTTAGAGTGTTGGTTGGGTGAGATGGAAAGATAGTCGAAGAAAGCATGTGGGGATTGGGAATTGGCATGGTTAATGTAAGCACTGTAAGGGTTCAGAGAGAATTGAATGAAGAACTAGTAAAACAAAGAAGAGGAGAACACAAGGGATGAGGGCATTAGGGGATAACATTTCAACCGGGTGAGGTGGATTTTATCTGGACAATCTTTAGTTTTGCTTTGGTTATTCCTTAAACTAACATGCAAAAGTTTTCAGCATGTCTTCAAAATGGAGAACATTCTATGAGTTTCTACATTGATTTGGTGTTCTTGCCCCTAAAATACTGGAAAGAAAGTAAGTGTCTTTTTACTTTTTAATATAGTAAGTGTTAGTTAGATCTAAAATGCATGGAAGCTCAGATTCTTTTTATAGAATTTATATATGGATTCATGTAAATTTTTGCTTCTGAACGCTATGATGATAATGTCGCCTATTAGAAGATTTTGGATAAGAAGGGCCTGCTAGGTTACCAGGTCAAGGAAATAATTCGGAAATGACTTGTTTCTTATTTTTCCTTTAAAGGTTTTTATATAAATATATTATTTATAGTTGCTTCCACTATGTTGTGGATGTATGAATTCCCATACTTTTAAAACTATTATAAGTTATGTTGTCATTCCACAGATTGATCATTATTGGTCCCTTAATTGTAGTAACTCATTATGTCTGTGCCGGCTTGGTCTTTTGGGTAACATCAAAGTGAACTCTAAAAAATTCATGGCAGTGAGTAGTTGCCAGATATATGAGATTCTTTATCCATATGCTGGCAAAGGCAAATTATGAAGTTTGTTTGGTTCTTTTTATTTACCTTTCTGGTGAAAGGAATTTGTCCCCTGTCAAGTGGTGGTAAACAAGGGCTAAAGTGAAAATTTTAAATACATGTATGTTACTGAGTTTCTTGCATGGGTTTGATCATTTAGCATAAGTCATCATTATACATCTGAAGATTATGTTGTGGATAAGGTCATAGGTATGACATTAACGTTGTATTATTACTCTTTTCCATGTGTATGGCAGCCTAGTATATATTGTGAAACCCTCTTTTAATATTAATGGTCGTTCTTTGCTGGCAGATTGGAAAGACCAAGGTATTCCTGAGAGCTTGTCAGATGGATGAATTACATGCAAGAAGAGCTGAAGTTCTTGGAAGAGTAGCCTTACTGGAGAGGAAAAATATTCTCTGAAGTTGATAAAAATGTTTTAGAATGCTATGAATTCAAAGTCCATCCTTTGTGTAAAATCACAATTAAATCCTGATGTCTACTTGCTCACTTTGTAAAGATGTATTCTTAAATACAAGTTATGAGTTTGTATATTTGAAGATATAAATATTATTAATTTTAATGTTGCTTTTATTTACAAATTTTTAGATGTTATGAATATTACAATTAGATGTTGATTTTTAATGGTATGCATAACAATTATTAGTAAAAATTGAATTATTATTGTATTTTTGGTTGTGGGAAATATATATATTTAAATTAATTTGGCAGATATTAGACCTAAAGAGGCGGAAAAGTTAGTCATTATATGACTTATAGCGGCGGATTTTTTTGCCGCTAAAAGCTTGTGCAGGCGCTCTAAAAATCGGCTCTAAAAGTGTACATTTCCGCCGCAACCGCTATTGCGACAGAGAATTTAGTGGCAAATTTAACAAATGTTGGTATGGGTTTTTAGTGGAGGATATAACACCCTATAGCGGCGGATGTATGGGTTTTTAGTGGAGGATATAACACCTATAGCGGCGGATGTTTCCGCCGCTATAGGGTGTTATTCTTGTAGTGCTTTGTGGCTAAATTTATAATTTTTATGAGCATATGCAGCATTTGTGGTCAAATTTATTATATTACATTAAGATCCAATGTTGCTCGAGATATTTGTTTCTTATATGGTTTGCTATTACTTGTAACTTTGGGCATATTTGTGCCATTTGGTCTAGGTGAGTTACTATTTATTGTTTTCGAAGACTGATTTATTTCATTTTTGGCCAGGGAATCGACGTGCTAAGAATATCGAGGGGGTAATGTTTCAATTGGAGCAGGAAGCTCAAAGTCATTCCTAATTTGATTTTATATCATCCTAGAGAGAGTTTCACCTTGTCATGGCAATGAATACCACTGTTATTTCATCAGTTAATAAGATCTAACTCAAGGCACATTAGCCAAACATTTTGAACACTTTCACATCATCTTCGGGTTATGTGAATTAATGAAGCTGTTTACTACTCATTATCATTTATAGCAAATTGTTTTAATCATAGTTTATTTTTCTGGTTTGGTACTTCTAGAGTTGCATGTTTGTGCATTGTGTATTGATGTAAAATATCGAATAATCTTTGAAGTTGATTCTTTTAAAATTTTAGATTTACATATTTGGTTAAATGGTGACAGATATAAGCTGGACTACTTGCCGAGTGACAAAAATTGGGATCATTTGCACAAGTTCTGCCATTTTGTAGCCGGCTTCTGAATCAAGATACACAATCCATGTGCTTTTGGATGTTTGACACACTCATCAAACTAATTTATTATTATTTAAGCTACGCTTTATTTCATATTTTAGAATTTGATGTCAGTAAGAGTGGGAAATGGTGTGTGTATATATATACACTTAACTTTGCCTATAAATTTTGAAACTGAAGTTTAACTCTTTATTCAAGCAAGATCAAGTCCAATAATGAAACACTGCCTGTTAATCAATAAGAAACTTCATGGGCAGTTTGTTTTGATAAACTATGTTGATTTTCATTCTTGAAGATATATGTACTTGATCAAGGGGTGTCCTAAAAACAATGAAGCAAAGTGACATGGTAAACAATATTTATCATTGTGAAAATAAATTATGAGCCGAAGAAAGGCAGTCAACTGCAAGAAAGATAGAACCACTTCTATATAATTATTAAAAAGACATTTGACATTTTCTGAGTTAAGTTCTATCTTACTATTTTCTTTATGTTCTAATCCTTTCTGCATTGTTTGGGTGTTGCACCAAGAGTTCTCATATTTAGATTTATGTTCTTATTTAGATGGCACATCTTGCCCTATGGAGGATGACTTTTTTAGCTGACTTGTGGAAAATGGTGCCATCGAAAGTTGCTCAGATCATGTGTCTACTATTGTGATTGAAGATGATATCCAGACAAGATAGGTATCAGCAAAAAATGTAGTAAGAAATATTATGTCTTCAATTAATGGCATCTGGAAAGTAAATGATAAACTTCCTACAGCTCTCATCCTGACTTTATGAGAACATGGTAATTATTCAGATTTCAGTTGCACCCTGGTTATTATTTATCCAATTACGGTGTTCTAAGTCTTTCATTGCCTTGTTTGGTGTTTCACAGAGCTTGGTCAACATTTGCAGAAGACAACTAAGGATCTACAGATGGAAGTTAAGAACTTCCGAGTAGCCAGTGGCGATCTTCATTTGAGACATCGACTATTAACAGAGAAAGTCCGAAGCCATCGAGATATCCATGTGATAAAGATGGCTAATCATAAATGGTTGTCAGGTGAGCATTTGACTTAGTAAGACTATGCTTCCAAAGTTTAACCACACATTAGAAGCCTTTAAGATTCTTTAATGGCTTAATGTTTGTAAATAATGAACTTTAGTTTTTAGCTTTGGCCGCAATCATTGTAAAATTTTTATGGACTGCTTTTTTGGTGATCTTGTGTAGAGGAACTTGCAAAAACTATTGTAGAGTTGGAAGAAAGCAATAGTAAATTGTCAATTCTGAAGGCACAAAGAGATGCTATTCAAGGAGCACCTTTTCTTTTTCAAGCTCTAGGAAATAAACAAGTTGGTGGACATAAGATAAGAGATAGACAGAAAGAGTTGCAAGATTTGGAGTCTACATTTAATGAGTTGAAGGTTGTCTTTGATGAGCCTCCTTAAATGTCATTGGTAGCATAGAATAGAGTACCTTCTAATGACTTAATTGTACTCTTGAACATAAATTAGTTTCTAGCCGGTTGGTAGAAATTAAAGAGTCTACATGAGGAAAGAATAGATATACTAAACAAGCTAGCCAATTTACAGGTTTGTTTTACTATTTTGTTTGTGTTCCAACTTTTACTTTGTTATTAAACTGATCCTCCTTAAATTTACTTGTATTCAAGCTATAATTGTGCCATTTGTTGATGTTTTCCCAGAACACCTTGGTGGATGTCAAGAGTATACAATCATCCAAAATTTTTTTGTTGCTGGCTGAACATTTTGGAAAATCAAAGTCGGAGGTGGACCAATGCCCTGTAGCTTGTATAATAAATTACTTGAGTGAAGTCCTTTCCTTTGTTGCTGATATTATTTTTGATCTTTACTTTCATAGGTGGAAAAAGAGAATTATATATGGAAGGAAAAAAAGAAATGAATGTGAAAGTTGGTATGGTTGATGTTTATCAACTTGGTAGTACTGATCTTGTTCTGCTAATTATTGGAGTTTTTTTTTGTGACTTTTGCTTTGTTTTCTTGCACAAGTTGGTGATTTCAAGGTTTCTGTTCGATTTGGATGATCTCTGTTTTTTCTGAGCCTGGTAAGCTCTCCCATCTGCTTTTTTTTTTGTTTGATTTTTTTTACCGATGTGGATTGTTACCGTGAGGAAAAAATTGTTATTATGTTTTTTTTTAGTTTGCAAAGTTGATGTTTGAATGTGGAAGTAGATATTTTTATTGAGAATTTTATTCATGTTGTTGTGATGCTTGTAGAATTGGGAGACTTTTATTTGTTGCAGTTATCCAAGCTATTGTTTTGAATAATGTCTGTGAGAAAATTTGGTGAAAAAAAGAAATCATGTTTCATACTTTTTGCTTGAAGCCACTACGGTAATAGCAAAGTGGTTAAGAAACTTGATTGTTACGCACTTGATTGAGGGTTTGATCATTCCCTCCTAATTTATCATTGGAGTAGAAAAATAAAAAATATGTTTGGAATGATTTGTGTATGTACGTAAATTTTCTGAGAATTTTATTGATATTGTGAATTTATGATGATTATGTGATGGGAGGACTATGATTTTTTGACGTCATTTCCATGCAATAGAGTCGAATTACTATTAAGAAAAAAAAAGAAGAAAGAAAATAGAGAGTTCATGTTTTGCATGGTTGATGGTTGATTGTGAAAGTAGATATTTGAGCTGAGAGTTTAATTTATGTTGTTATTTGGTAATGCTTATGTTATTGTGATTGGTGGACTTTGATTTATTGCAGTTGCCCATGATAGATTTGGAAAGAATATGAGAAGAACCAATCTTGGACCTTGTTTCCTTCAGGTGAGCATATAGTTGTGTTTCATTTTAATTTTCCCAGAGCATACAGGGGCATTAAAAATTAATAATAAATAAATAGAGTTCCAGTTAGTGTCGGGCTCTTTGCTTTATCAATCTACTAAATAATAGAGGCAGGAACCAAATAAGAAAGAAGAACAAGCAATATTTTAAATCCATTTGATTAGGAGTGTCTCTGTTACGGATCAATGGCGCCGGTCACCACACAGAACACTCTCTGTTGAAGAGAAGAGGTAAACTAGAACAGAAGAGAAGCAGCAAAGAAACACGGTCAAAGAAAAACAATTTGACTCTCTGAGAATAGCCAATGAGCAAACAGCACTCACTGGTATTAATATATTCAAAACAACATTGACTGACAACTAAACCACAAACAGCACTCCCAAGGATGTTGTGCTCATCGGCCCGCAAATGTCCATATGCACCAACTGTAAGCACGATGAGGTTCTCCTGGATTTAGTTGCTGGAAATGCCCCTCTTGCATGTTTGCACATGGCACACTCTTCACATTGTGTCACATAACTTAACTTAGGCAATCCAATAACATTCTCCTTCTGTGCAAGAGTCTCCAAACTTCTATAGTTTAGATGCCCGAATCTCCTATGCCACAGCTCAGACAAGTTATGCTTGGCCATTGCTAGATTCAACCTCTCCACTCTTGCAAGATCTAGAGGAAACATGTTGTTGTTTAGCCTTGGAATTTCAACCACTTGCTCCCCTGTGTGATCATCATTGATAACACACTTGTTACTTTGAAAAACAACCGAGTACCCTTTGGTTAGAAGCTGCCCAACACTGAGCAAATTGTGAGCCAGCCCCGAAACCAATTGTACTCCTTGAAGCTGTTTGAATTAATCATTCGACATACATATGGTTACGGTTCCCACTCCAAGTACTTCCATTTCTTTATCGTTACCAAGACGTACAGTAACCTTCAGAGATTCATCCAGACTAGAAAACAAGTTTCTCTTGCCCGTCATATGATTAGAACACCCCGAGTCTACCAACCAAACCGAGGTTGATGTTTCACCTGCATCAGTGCTAACCATGAAGACATTCTTCACATCTCGTTCCTCCACGACCAATGAAGCTCCCTTCTCAGGTTGTTTGCTTCTTTCCTTACACTCCGCCTTAACATGACCATACTTTTTACATTGGAAACACTGAATGTTAGCTTTAGAATCACCACCTTGACCTCTTGACCACCTGCCTCTCCCTCTTCCTCTGAAGAAACCTCTTCCACGTCCTCGCGGGGAGCTCCACCCACCAGTTGTGCTAGAGCTTCCTTTCTCCTTGGACTGAAAAGATGAGCCATCACCCTTCACATATAGTGCCTTCTCACTGGCCTTCCCCGCAGATCTGTTAACCCTGAACTCATGGGCTTGGAGTGACCCGCAGAGCTCGTCAAGGGTGAGCATTGACAGGTCCCTGGATTCTTCCATCGCGACAGCAACGTAGTCGAACTTCGGCGCCAAGCTTCGCAACACCTTGGACACCACCTCTGACTCCGAGAGCTTGTGTCCGAGGCCTCTCACCTGGTTTACTATCGCAACAACCTGTGCCCTATAACTTTGAACACTTTCGCCATCCTCCATCTGCAAGGTCTCGAAGCTTTGCCGATATGCTTGCTTCCTCACGGCCACCATCGTTGAAGAACCCTGAGATTGTTTCTTGATTATCTCCCACGCATCGTGAGCCGTCTCAGCCTCTGCAATTCTGTCAAGGACCAGCCCATCTACTGCTTGTTGTATGAGACACCTGGCCTTCGCATCCCTCTTCTTACTCTCCTTCTCCTTCCCTTAATCCTCTCCCTTCGGCATTCCATTCTCCACCAAATCCCAGAGATCCTGAGACTGAAAAACTGTTTTCATTCTCAAACTCCATCTCCCATACTCTTCGCCTTTGAAGATCGGGACACAGTGCTGTGTGAGACTCACCGGAGCTTCGCTCGTCATGACCTCCTGCAAGCTCTGATACCACACTGTTACGGATCAATGGCGCCGGTCACCACACAGAACACTCTCTGTTGAAGAGAAGAGGTAAACTAGAACAGAAGAGAAGCAGCAAAGAAACACGGTCAAAGAAAAACAATTTGACTCTCTGAGAATAGCCAATGAGCAAACAGCACTCACTGGTATTAATATATTCAAAACAACATTGACTAACAACTAAACCACAAACTTATAATACCATTGGTTAATGTAAACCACTAGTTGTGTCTCCATTGGTCCACCACCTTAAACCTGATACTATTTAATAATCAAAACACTTAACAAAAGCATTCACATATTAAAACTTCAGTACAACAACCATCTCCATATACCCTGTCGTCCTTACATTCACCCTGCAGCCCATACTTGATCAGAAGACCACCTCCACCTGCACCCATTGTGATGATCATCCTGATCCGACCATGCTTCAATCACTGTGCAGCATTGTCCACACCAATAGTCTCTGACTCCGACCTTGTTTGAAGATCACATAAAACTTTTTGCCTAAACTTTTAATATACTTTTTGCCTTTGCAAACAAATTGGATTAATTTAAAGACAAATAGAGGAGATTACAAGAGTGAATTTGCTGTGGATGGAGGAAGAATCATCGGTAAAGTAAGTGCCATATTCTCAGTATCCGATTTTTCAACTCCAACCAATATCAAATGCTTAATTAATGGTTCATGTAATATATGTTGAAGTTCTGAGCATTATTGGTAAAAGTCCAGTCTTTTTCAAATGATGATGTTTGATGCTACTGATGATCATAGGAAGTCAGCCATTTTTTAAGGTAATCAATTATTGATATTCAAATTATAGCTGCCATAATATTATGTAATCTGAGGTATAATGGATCTTTAAACTATTGGCAAGAGATGCTTGGGGATGATGAGCGGTAGTTGGGTGATGGAGCAGGATGATAAAAAAAAAAAGCATCGTTAGCATTGAACAAAGGTGCACAAAACAGATTGGGCCATTTACAAGCAGGTATGTTATATATATATACTAGTGAGTCAATGTACACTGTCCTGTGTGCCTTGATAATGCCCTTTGCGTGTGTACCGTAAGTGCATTGGTTTGTCATAGTAATAATACCCTGGTGAGTGGGTAGTCGTATCCATAGGGAATAGTGATCAGAAACACAAAGATGGCTATTTAACTAAAGTGAAGATAGATCGATAATGGTGTGAACAATATCATTATGAAAATAAATAAAACGAACAAGAAAGGGAGACGCTATAAAAATTGAGAGGAAAGGCAATTGATAGAAAGTGGGGCACCCGGACATTGCTCCCGCTAGAACTATTACCTCAAGTGCAAAACAAACTATTATGTCTCCTAACTGATGCTTAAGGAGTCATGAATATCCTCAACTACATGGTCCCAAACCTAAGTTTAACCGTGACTAACCCTACACTATGTCCCGGCAGAGAAATCGCTCAGTCTCAACACCTCACACTGTGTAAAGTTGCTTAAAGCTCTAGTGACTCCAAGTGATATACCCTATTTTCTAACATAGATCTAACCCTTTGGTCCAAGCGAAAGACCCCTAGTCACAATTAAGCCCCAGATACTAAGGATTACTTCAACACTTTACTCTATTGCTCGCGCAACTAAGCCCCAGCGGAATTCGTCTCGCACTTCACTCTATTGTGACGGCGAAGAACCCTTGGAACATGGAGGTAGGATAAATCACACCGGAGGGGAAAGCGGACATTCCGCTACCTCTTGACTCACCCTCTCAACCCTCTCCAATCTTGCTTTATCTAATCCTCATGGTGTGTCACTCACTCACAAGGATTACCATTGTAGGTTCTCATCCTTAGTATCACTCTAAGGGAAAACTCATTCAACAAGAATTTAAGATTAGAATTCTGATAAGTGCTTGAGTAGACATATTTTTATATATGTTTTACATGCATTGAACATCATTTTTACCATGGTTTATGTCTCATATTGTGTATTTAGTGTTCTTTTATGCATATAGGTTGTGAATGCCTTGAAGAGTAAAAAGGAAGCAAAGATGGGCTATAAAGACATAATGTTGGGAGTTCTTGTTCAATTCAAGGACAAAGACACAAGAGGAGTTCATAAACGTGGAGATGTGTGCCAACTTCCAAGAAGATTCAAGTCAATTCACTAGTTGGAAGGGCACAAAGGCAACCACATCTTCATATTCCTTCTCTTTGTGAAGATTGCAAGACCTCTCAAAGATACGTCGATGAAGAAAAGTTTTATAGGCTACCACATGGACGTGTGCCCGGACATGTGGCCTCAAGAGAAGAGTGTTTGGACCGCGTTTTGTGAAAAGTAATGTAGCAATTTTACTGTGGCCTACCACATGGACGTGGAAATTCCTGCAGCCCACGCGGGCGCGTGGAAAATCCACATGGGCGCGTGAGGGCACGTGACAGACGCGATCTAAGGCCTATAAATAGCCGTTTTGCCCTATTCTTTCTCGTCTTTTGTGCGGCTCTTGAGGGGTGAGACGGCTAGGGTTTGGAGAGAAGGTCTTTGCAGCTTTGGAGATGCTTCGTCACCAACTTTGATCGATTCCTCCTCCGTCATAGCATCAAGGAAGCCACCGGTGAACCTAGCTTCGGAGTGGGTCCTTCAAGACGTCGAAGCTCTCCATCGAGGCCATCAGTTCATATATAGGGGGGTTTATTTTTATGGTTTTAATGTACTTTCATTCATTGATGGTGTGTTTTGTATGTTGCTCCATGGAGAGCTAAAACCCTAGAGGGTATTTGGGCTTGTGAACCCTAGGATTCTCATCTTTTGTGGATTTGCTTGTCAAGCCTAGGGCACACTTTGCTGAATCAATTCCGACAAAAGCTCCCCCAATAACTATCTTCTAAAGGAACGTAGTGTTGAAAGTCATAGAACCACTCCAAAAACCTTGCCAAAGCCTCTCCAAACCCCAGCCGCAAGCACCTCCAAAGATGGAGAAAAGATGAGAAAAACATAAGGAAAAAGATCCTGAAAACGGGCTTTAGTCGTGACTTAAATAGGGCTGGAATCGGGCATGCACACGGCCATGTGGAAATTCTACACGCCCATGTGAATCTGCAGGAATTGATTCTCTGTGGCCTGTGAACAGTGGCTGCTATAGTAACTTTTCCATATTGATTTTCTATAGTAACCTACTACAGTACTCCTACAAAATACTCCCAAATCCATAATTTTCATCGAGGAAACATGAATAGGCACACATTCGTGCGGTAGATCACATTGCTTCTTCAAGGAAATCACATTTGACGACAATCTTGCTAGCTTTGCACTAGTCGAAACACATGAGTGTGACTGCCTTTATGCCCCTCCACTTTGCGTGTTCACTAGAGCACAACAGAGGTTGGAACACACTCATGTGTCTTTAAGCACAACTTGTGTCTTCCCGTTTGTTCACTCCAAGATTTCATCAATAATGTGCATTTATGATCTACTTTGGCTTCTTTCTTCCATACTTGTCTCCACAACCCTACATGCACAAAAGTAACACAAATACACATGTATGAGCGATAAAATCTGTGAAAAGTAATGCTCATTGTAAGAAAAAGAATACTTTGTATTACTAATACACATGCACTTATCAAACTCCCCCACACTTAAGTTTTTTCTTGTCTTCAAGCAAAAATAAAACATTGTAGCATAGAAGAAAAAAATATTGAAAATTCTTGGCCTTAGGTTCACCAAAAGTATACAAAAGAAGCATTCTACAAGTAAGGTAAATTTCAACACCAAATACGAAAAATCAATGCTCTTGCTAAAAACTCGAATCAAAAGGGATAACAAACCCGAAATCGTGTAAGTGTGTGTAAACTCACTCAAGTCAACCCAATGTATATTCCTCAAAGTTCTAAGTATAAGGGATTTATTTTATTACACAACAAAACAAAACAAAGAGATGGTAGTAGTTTCACACATCCTCTAAGGTAGCCCTTTCCGAAGAGGCCGCTAAGGTGGCTTTCACACTTTCGAGGTGGCAGCTCTTCCTACCGGGGTAGTAGCTTTCACTCATCTCATGAGATAGCTCTTTCTATCATTAGGGCATAACAAGTATCTGACTTATGAGAGCAGCTTCATACTTCATAGGCGGTAGCTCGTTCCACTAGAAATACACAACCATAACCAGTATATATATATATATATTTAGAACTAACATAACACTAGTCCCTTAAACATCAAACTTGAGTTTCCACAATGTTTAATGAGCGAGTAGTGCCACAAATGTCAATCGGGGAAAATTCCTAAAAATTCAAGTAAAAACTAGAGCATGAGAAAATTCAATGTTAAAAATTCTCCTAAACTTAATAATACAATCATTGCAACTAAGTTGAACTACCATTGGCTACGTGAGCATTTCCAGTCAAAAATTATGTAAAGAACATGTGTAATGTGAACTTCCCCCCCACACTTAAGATGTACATTGCCCTCAATGCATGCATGCAAGCACAATAAAATGGATAACAATGAAAAAAATATGTGGAAGTGGGCAATTGAAACAATACTCCTCTGAACTCCTAATGGTATGTTTGATGGAGCTATATTCATTGAGAGTTGAGTTCTAATGGGTTGTGGAGCACACTTGGCCATGTGTAGGTCACATTGACCGTGTCTATGACTAGTCCTCAATTTCCATACTCATAAGACCATTTGCACGTATACACAAGGAGGATTAGTGAAGCTTAACAAAAGCAAAATAAAGATGAGTATATAAAGATAAAGCAATGAAATACAACTTGAGACGACGAAAATAAAAGATAAACTCAAAAGGAAAATCCTTTCTGAGTGATACAAGTCCAAAATAAAATGCGAAAATGAAATACAAAAAATAAATACAAAGAAAATAAAAGACGCCTCAAGCGTCGATGTCTGGTAATATCTCGGGCTCCGCTGTTGCAACTACTGAAATGGATGGTACCTCTGGTGGTGATGGTGCTGCCGGTGATGCCTGAGGAGTGGGGGTCTCATAAAAAAGATTGATGTCGCATCCCACTCGAGTATCTGCAATAAAATATCGAGATGTGCCATCACCTCTGTATCGTTCGCGGCTTGTGTCGCGTCTACGCTGTCAAAGCTGCTGTAGGAACGTTCAAACTTGAAAGATGATAACATCTCCAATATCAGCACACGAATGGCAAGCTCACGAGTCAGTAATAGACAGTGCCAACTCCCCACGGCAAGCAATGGCTCAACCTCATCTGCTATGTCATCGGCCAACTGAATCTCCCTGATCGCACTCACATCTGGGAAATGAGTATGTCCAAACTTCAACCTAGACAAACGGTCAAAGCGAGCCTGATGCTCGGGAATAGCAAACTCTAAGTGCTCAGGCTCTCAAAAATCCTCCCTAGCACGATTCCCGTCTTGCTTCTTTGATCTAGGTGCCATATCTACAAGAATTGAGAAAGAAATCGATCAAATTCACTGAAGGTAACAATACTGCATAAATCCACATGGTCATGTGGAAATTCCACACGCCCGTGTGGATTCACGCGGCGTGAAAACCACACGGTCTCTATGCAGAATCCTCAAAAATACATCTAAATTTCATTCTAAATCACTCTAAAAGAATGCACCAACCATTTAACATGTAAATGAAACAACATTTACCATATTTAAACAGAAGAAATCAAGATTTAGCAAAGAAAAAGAGGAAAAGGGTATAACGATGAGATGAGGATGAAAAACTTGAAAACAACCTAAAACTCGAGGGAAATCCCTCTAAAACAATGGTGAGGAGTCGGGGGAGTACAAGGATGTGTTCTCTGAGTGTTTGGGAGTATAAAGACAAAGAAACGGGAATAGATTTTAAAGAAAAGCCGCGTCTCTTGGCGTTCTACACACCCACACAGGCATGTGGAAATTACCCATTCCCGTGTGACTCCACAAGAGAGCTTCACAGGGACACTCACACGCCCCTATGTGCTCTCGGAATGACACATTTTACCCCTTAACGCACCCACATGCCTATTTGGCTTCTCTGTCCACCTGAGAAGTTTCGCTAAGTGTTCCACATGCCCCTGTGGAAATTCCACACGGGTGTGTGGATTCTCACAGGGTACTCACAGGGGCACTCACACACCCCTGTGTCTTCTTAGGATGGATGAGAAATCTCTGTAGAGATTCACATGTGCGTGTGGAAATTACCCACTCCCGTGTGTAGTTCACAGGGTCATCCACAAGGGCACTAACATGCCCCTGTGTGTTCTCGGGATAGCGCTCTGAACTCTATAGAAAAACGCACACCCGTGTGGAAATTACCCATGGGCGTGCGACTGTCACAAAGTCATTCACAAGGGCATTCACATGCCCCTGTGTCTTCTCGGGATGGACAAGTTGAGCTCTGAATAGAAACACATGCCTGTGTGGAAATTCCACACAGCTGTGTGTCTTCTCTGGATGACTTGGAAAAAATTACAGACTCGGTATAAAATTTCTGCACACTTATACAGATACAGAGCCTGCATTTACTATGAAAAACTAACCAGAGAATCAATAAAAAACACACTCAATAACCAAGAAACTTCGCCAAACACAATTACGCACATGAAAACACCAATGATCCATAAGAAAAGCACAACAATAGCATGTAAAAATCAAGACACCAACACTCAAATCTTTATTCATGCAAATATTAAACTGAAACCTACAAATATAGTAAAGACTTGGGTTGCCTCCTAAGAAGCGCTTGTTTAACGTGACTATGCTTTACGTACCTAACCTTATCTCACGGGGCCTCATAGATGAAGGTTTCCCTCTTGCCCATAACCTGAAAGCATAATGAACATAATTTTTTGAAGGTAGAGGGGGAGTTATGGAGTTTGTTACCGCACAAGTGTTCATCGCCCTTATTCCATTCATGCACATCCCTATTAGCCTTGAGTAGTTTCTTGTAACGTCTTCTTGCACGCTTCATCTTTCGGATCATCATCTTCATGATCCCCGGGGTAGGTTGTACCCTGTCCTCTAGACCAAATGTCATGATTTGTTCATTTTCGACCTCTTGGTCTAGCAACACCTCGTATGGGTCCGGACACATCATTTTCTGTATATATTCATCTATTAGTTCATCGGTAGTGTCAAGAAAATAAAGAGTATAATAAATGTCAAGAGAATGTCTCATGGCTTCGGCGAGGCGATATGTAAGCTTGTCATCCCTAACTCATAATGTCAACTCCCCGCCATTCATGTTGATAAGAGCCTTGGAAGTACATAAGAACGGCCTCCCAAGTATCAATGGGACATCGACATCCTCATCAACATCCAACACTACAAAATCCACAGGAAATATGTACTTGTCAACTTTCACAAGTACATCTTCGATGATGCACCTCGGATGTTTAACTATTTGGTCCGCCAATTGAAGTGTCATCCGAGTGGGCCTAGGCTCTCCCATGCCTAGATTTTGAAAAAACGAGTAAGGCATGACGTTGATGCTAGCCCTTGATTTCTCTAATGCCTTCTTTTCACCCAAATTAACAATAATGCAAGGAATAATGAAGCTTCAGGAGTCATTATTCTTGTTTGGCATATTCTTTTGCAACACCACCCAATATGAAGCATCTAAGATCACAAATGCACTCTCTTCAAACTTCCTCTTGTTGGTCAAGAGCTCCTTGAGAAACTTTGCATAGTGAGGCATTTGAGACAATGCCTCTACAAATAGCATGTTGATATGCAACTGCTTTAATAAACCCAAGAACTTATTGTATTTCTCATCATTTGGTCGTTCTTCAATCTTGAAGGATAAGGGATTCTTGGCTTGTAGGGTGGGGGTGCCACCCTCTTCTCTTTTAGTACTTCCTCAACCTTTATGACCTCGAGTACTTCAACACTAGTCTTCTCATTCAGAAGCCTACCCTCAACTTCCCGACCACTTCTCAAATTGATCGCCTTCACATGTTCTCTCAGATTTGTCTCCGTGTTACTAGGTAAGCTTCCTTAAGGTCTCTCTGATAACGGCTTCGCAATTTGCCCCACTTGAGTCTCTAGATTGTACAATGAAGCGATATGGTTGTGAAGTGTAGCTTCGACCAATTGAAACCTTGTATTTGATAATGACTTTGTAATTTTCTCCACTTGGTCAAAGCTTTCTCTAAATCGGTTATCCGGGTTTCCAAACCTGAAACTTGATTCTCTATGTTTGGGGCTTGTTGCTGTTGTTGTTGGAAACCCGATGGTGTCATTGTCTTCTGTTGCCCTTGATTACTCCATGAATGATTTGGGTGGCTCCTCCAACATGTATTATAGGTATTGCTATATGGATTGTCTTGGTTTCACATTACAACACCCACAAAATCAACTTATTCTACTGAGGATATGCCGCCAATAGAAATCGGGCAATCGGACGAAGCATGTCCTCCCCCATACCCTATGCAACTAGTCAAGGCCACCACTCTAGAAGAAGTTAGAGTGTCTAACTTCTTGCTCAATGATTCAACCTGGGCCGCCAATAAAGTAACTGCATCAATCTCATGAAGTCCGGCTACCTTCTTTATGTCCCTTGTGTTCCACTGATAACTATTCATAGCCATTTCTTCAATGAGATGTCGGGCCTCGTCGGGAATCTTGCTTCCTAAGGTACCTCCTATTGCAACATCAAGAATCTGTCTTGTGCTTGTGTTCAACCCATTATAGAAAGTCTGAATGATCATCCACTCGGGGAACCCATGTTGAGGACATTTCCGCAGGAGCTCCTTGAACCTATCCCATGTCTCAAAAAGAGACTCCAATTCCGTTTGCACAAAGGAGGATATCTCATTCCTGAGCTTTGCAAATTTTCCAAGAGGAAAATATCGGGTAAAAAAAGCATCTACCACCTCCTCCCAAGTAGTAATCGATGCTCTAGGTAATGAATATAGCCACTGCTTGGCTCTTCCCTTCAAGGAAAATGGGAAGGCCCTCAATTTGATAGCATCATCTGTAAAACCATTAATCTTAAGCATGTCGCACACTTCAAAATAATTCTCAATGTGGTTGTTTAGATCCTCATCGGCCAAACCATTAAATTGTGCCAACTGCTGTATCATCTGAATGAATGGTGGCTTAGGCTCAAAATTCTGAGGCGTAATCGGTTGTCGCACAATACTAGACTGTGTGCCCAAAACTGCGGGTCTTACATAATCTGATAGTGTCCTCTGCTGAATGAAAGGAAAGGAAAAGAAATAAAAAGAACAAGAAAGGAAGATGATGTAAAAAACGAGAGGAAAGACAATCGATAGAAAGTGGGGCACCCGGACATTGCTCCCCCTAGGATTATTGACTCAATTGCAAAACCAACTATTATGTCTCCTAATTGATGCTTAATGAGTCATGGAAATCCTCAAATACACGGTCCTAAACCTAAGGTCAACCGTGACTAACGCTACACTATGTCCCGACGGAGAAATTGCTCAGTATCAACATCTCACACTGTGCATAGTTGCTTAAAGCTCTAGGGACTGCAAGTGATAAACCCTATTCCCTAACATAGATCTAACCTTTGGTGTAGGTGAAAGACTCCTAGTCATAATTAAGTCCCAGTTAGTAAGGATTACTTTGACGCTTCACTCTATTGCTTGTGTAACTAAGCCCTAGCGGAGCTCGCCTCTTAGCACATCACTCTATTGTGACCTCAAAGAACCCTTGGAATGTGGAGGTAGGATAAATCACACTAGAGGGAAAAAGGGACGTTCCGCTACCTCTCGACTCACCCTCTCGACCCTCTCTAATCTTGCTTTGTCTAACCCTCATGGTGTGTCACTTACTCACAAGGATTACCAATGTAGGTTCCCAACCCTAGTGTCACTCTAAGGGAAAATTCATTCAACAAGCATTCAAGATTAGAACTCAGTTAAAGACATCAATTAAAGAAACAAAATAGAAAGGTCAAAGAAACAATATCATCATAGGGTTTACAAGTCCAAGTACCCAGTAGGGCTTTAGCTCTCCATGGAGCAAGATACAATCAATAATGAAATCGAAAGTAAAATCATGCAGTCCATAAATAAAACCCCCTTGAAGTCCGTATCGATGCCGATGAAAGCTCCCCCAATAACTATCTTCCAAAGGAACACGGTGTTATAGCCATAGAACCACTACCAAAACCTTGCCAAAGTCTCCCCAAATCCTAGTTGCGAGTGCCTCCAAAGATGGAGAAAAGATGAGAAAAAGATAGGGAAAAGATAGTGAAAACGGGCTGAAATTGCGACTTAAATAGGGCTGGAATTGGGCATCCACACAGGCATATGCAAATTCCACACGCCCGTGTGAATCTGCAGGAATTAATTTCCTGCGGCCTGTGAACAGTGAATGCTATAGTAATATTTCTACAGTGGTTTTCTACAATACCTTGCTACAGTACTCCACCAAAATACTCCTGAATCCACACTTTTCATCGAGTCCAGATAAATTGACACACATTCATGCGGTAGATCGCGTTGCTTCTTCAACAAAATCACATTTGACGACAATATTGCTAGCTTTGCAGAAGTCGAAACACATGATTGTGACTGCCTTTGTGCTCCTCCACTTCACATGTTCACTAGAGCACAATAGAGGTTGTCACACACTCACTTGTCTTTGAGCACAACTTGTGTCTTCATGTGTGTTCACTCCAGGATTTTATCAACAACATGCATTCACGATCTACTTTGGCTTCTTTCTTCCATACTTATCTCCACAACCTTACATGCACAAAAGTAACACAAATACACATGTATGAGCGATAAAATCTGAGAAAAGTAATGCTCATTATAAGAAAAGAATACTTCGTATTACTAATACATAAGCACTTATCATGCCTGTAGGATGATGAAAAATTCAAGCTTTAAACTTATACGAATGGCAAATTGAAAAAATTAGGTTGATAGCCAAACATGTCATAGACACTTATAAAGCATTTTGAAGATGAGAATGTGTCAATGGTGTGTGTGCGTGTGCATAAACTTTTACTTGTGTGTTACTGTATGTACAAATGAATTCACCAGATAAATAATCTAATGGTTGTTGATCTGTAATAATTAATCAGTGGAAAATATATTTTACAGTTGATAAAGCAACCAACACAAGCAATAGTTAAAGTAGCCTTCACCAGGAAATGACATGCCGCAATCTGTGTATGGAGTGTTTTAATGAGCACTAGTTGTTGCATCGATGCACCTGAATTGGTCACATCTAATGCAATCTTGTATGGAGTTTATTGCCTTGGTGGATGGGGAAGACTATCTCATCTGAATACTCTTCTTATTATTGTTTATTCTTACTTGCTTATTATGTTATATTTATGAAGACAAGTTCCCATTTGAGATGTCTCACGTCAACTTCTTTAGAAAAAGTCAAAATTCTCTACCGGCTCTCTAGCTTGATATATGTTCAAAAATAATTCTTATAGTCTCACTGGCATGGCATAACATCAAATATTTTCTTGCACTGAGGATTTAGCTTTAATTTTGACTTTTTTACTTGTGTTGCTAAAACACGCTTTGTTTTGCTGACATACAGAGTTCTAGCTTTACCTCATCCAAGTCTCACATTCTTCAAAAATTGCCTTCACTTTGAGGCAATCCTTGCTTTTGCCAGAGACTCTGATGGTGTTGCAAATGCTCGTAAGTTGTACGAGTTAGCTCTAGCCATTTATAATCTAATTACAAATTTATGAAATAATTACTACATGATGGAAATAAAGGTGCTTTTTTTTGTCTAATCCTATTTTATTTTCATTAATTCATTGATGCTTTTATCAATATTTTCACCTATGTCTACTCAATTGTTAATTTGTTTTTTATGAAATGTAGATTAGAACATCTGAAATAGCTACTGCAGTGTAATTGAGTGCTCGGAAGCTCAAGGGTACTACTGAGTCGGAAAGTCTGATCTTAACTGTGTTGGCGATCAGTTTTACCTGTTTAGTCCAGACATTTGTGATGTTACATATTTTATAACTTTTCTTGCTGCATTTGTTGCCAGATTTGATTGAAAATATTTGTTTATTTGTTCTTTCAAACCTTCAAATGTCTGAATTAAGAAATTTTGCTGGCAAATTCTATGGTTTGTAGATTTTTGTCTCAAATATATATATATTGTTATATATTTTTGTTTGTCTTTATTGAAATCAGATTTAATTAGTTATTAACACATTTACTCAATTTAGGTTTATAGCAGTAGATTTTCTTTACAGCTATATATAGAGATACTAAATAAATCTATAGAACTTATAGTGGTAAAACATGTTTCGTCACTATAAAATTTATAGTGGCAAAATTTTTCATTGTTATAGATAATTATGTAGCTCCAACCTTAAAAGATGAGATAGCGGCAAAAGTGTACATTTGTCACAAAAAAAATATAGCAACCAAGGATTTAGCGGCTAATTGGATATCCACTGCTAAAGGGTTATTGAGGCTAAAATGAGATTTATAGCAGTAGATTTTTTTCACCGCTATAAGCCTTATTTCTTGTAGTGCTAATTTTGCCATAAGGTTCTAATAAAGCTTTTTAAGTTATTTTTTTTCTTAAAATATAAAAAACAAACATAAGACCATGTTCGGACCACTTTTAATGCTGATACTAACCCTGTTTACCATCATAGCTAAGAGATATACTTAATTGATATAATCATAGTTTACATTTCTTTAACTCATTAATTAATTAAGTATTAAGTGTGACCTTAGATTAACTAAATTATGAAGATCTAGTTAGCTACCAGAATGGTGTCATATGCCATTTGTTAAGTATGTAACCTTCTGGTACATTTGTTCTAATCAATTTATCTATTCCTTGTGCTTTGGGCCAACCTAAGTTTGGTGCACTTCTACTATTCATGATAATTTTAACTACTAAACTAAAGGAGATAATAAAAGATTAAAACTAAAGGTGGCTCTAACGCATGTTGGGTTTTTTTTTGTGGTCTAATATGATATTTTATACGTGGAAAAGCTATACAATAAAATATACAAACCTTTATTTAGTACATAAAAATAATTTACATGAACTTTCTGCGCCAATTTAAACAATATGGCACTTCGCATTCCCTTCTCTTGCAAAATAAATAAATAAACGAAACAACTTACCAAGTTAGCAAACAAACCCTTAATGCTGATAATAATAATAATAATAATAATAATAATAATATATCTCACAGGAAATGGGCAATTAAAAATATTATGAAACTGATATATTTGGAATCTTTTGAAACAATTACTTCGATAGACAATACATCATTATGATCGGAATCTATATTCGTAAAGGAAACAAATTTATGGGATTGAAATTCGGGATAAATAATTTATTCAATTTCTCAATATTTTTAAATTATTATCATAATTTAGTACTATATAGTATAGTATAGTTTCAAAAAAGGAGAAATGACAAGTATAGGAAAAAAAACAAACAAAAAACTTAAAACTAGAGAAGAGAAACACAAGAAAAGAAAAAACGCAAGGACCAAACAGAATTAAGAGGCCATCACCAGGGTAATGCACTCCTAAAGTCCACAAAATTGGAAAAAAGAACAAAAGAGAAAAAAGAAAGAAGGTCCCACAATGAGATGGAATCCAAGATGTCAAAACCTCTAAAAGAGATTGAGAATGTGAATGTAAAGTTAAGGCTTACTAAATGAACACCCAGATACTTTCAATAAATTCACGCCTAAGTAAGAGGTGATATGTTGTTTCTGAGTCTTTGTGACACAAAACACAAATATTAGTAGCGATTTGTATGTTGCAACCTTTTTTTGCTAGATTTGTAATAGTTAGAATTTTATCTCATTAGCTAGCCAACATAAGAGAGATATTTTACTCAGGCATTCCAATTTCCAAAATAGGGGGTATAGAGCACTACAAGTTCCACCATCAGTGAGAAACTTATAAAAAGAATGTATAAAAAAAACTTCTGTTGCTCTTCAAAGTCCAAGTTTCACATCGTCATGATTATTGGAGCAATCTGGTATAGACGTTAGGAGAGGCAAAATTTCAGTAGGTTAAGCTGTTCGAAAAATCATCTCCTGTGAGGGAAAGTCATGTGAATTGTCTGATCATAATCTAAGGGAAGTTACAATCACTGAAAAGATCAGGTCATAAGTCTTTGGGTACTCTACCTCCTAGCCAATTATCTAACCATAATAGCATCGAGTCATCATTTTTCACAATTTTTGAGGTACAAAATCTAAAAGGAGGGAAAATTGGTGTAATGCCTATGCAGATGAATGGTTTATTCTTAGGTGGTGAGTGGAAGAACAATCAGTGAGGTCCTCTATTCAAGTAATTAAGGTGAATGATTTTAGATCAATAGCCTTTTTAACGAAAAAATATTTTCCACCACCACTTGCCTAATAGAGCTTTGTTGAAATTCCAGCCTATTTAAAGCTGTGATTTCAGCTTGATTGGAGGGATCTTTTTCCTATCTTTTGCACATCTCTTCACCATCTTTGTGGGCGCACACGGCTATGGTTTAGAGGGGTTTTCGCAAGGCTTTTGGAGTAGTTCTATGGCTTTCAACACAGCGTTTCTTTGGAAGATAGTTATTGGGGGAGCTTTCATCGGCATCGATTCGGCGAGGTGTTCCCTAGGCTTGATGAGGGAACCTTTGTAAAAGACACGGCCACTCCACAAGACCATCGACACGAATACCAATGGGATTTTACCTATTGATTGCATATCTTTACTTTTAATTTCATTATTGATTGTATTTTGCTCCATAGAGAGCTAAACCCCTAGAGGGTGCTTGGGCTTGTAAACCCTAGGATGTTATTGTTTCATTGACCTTTTATTATGTTTTTTTTAATTGATGTCTTCAATTGAGTTCCAATCTTGAATACTTGTTGAGTTAATTTTCACTTAGAATGACACTAAGGTTGAGAGTCCATCTTGGTAATCTTTGTGGATGAATGACACACCATGAGGGTTAGACAATGCTAGATTGGAGAAGGTTGAGAGGGTGAGTAGAGGGGTAGCGTAACGTCCCCTTTCTCCTCCTATGTGATGTATCTAACCTCCACATTCCAAGAGTTCTTTACGGTCACAATAGAGTGAAGTGCTAAAAGACAAACTCCGCTAGGGCTTAACTGTGCGAGCAAAAGAGTGAAGTGTTGAAGTAATCCTTAGTATTTGGGGCTTAATTGTGACTATGGGTCTTTCGCCTGGACTAAAGGGTTAGATCTACATAAAGGAATAGGGTTTATCACTTGGAGTCCCTAGAGCTTTATGCAACCTTGCACAGTGTGAGGCGTCAAGACTAAGCAATTTCTCCATCGGGGCATAGTGTAGGGCTAGTCACAGTTAACCTTAGATTTGGCACCGTGTGTTTTAGGATTTCCACGACTCATTAAGCATCAGTTGAGAAACATAATGGTTGGTCTTGCACTTGAAGCAATAGTACTAGGGTGAGTAATGTCCGGGTGGCCCAATTTCTGCCGACTTCCTCTCCAATCTTTTTTCGCGCATCCTTCTTCTTTCCATATTTCTATTTTCATTGATTTTGTTCACACCACTATCAATTTATCATTATTCTAGTTAAATAGCAATCTTTGTGTTTCTAATCACTATTCACTATGGATACGACTACCCACTCACTAGGGTATTATTACTTCTATAAACCCGTGCACTTGCGATTAACACGCAAAATGGCATTGTCAAGTTTTTGGCACCGTTGCCGGGGAGTAGGCATTTTAGAAACACTTTGCACTTTGCTATTTTAGCTATTCACCATTTATTCTATTTCACACTTTCTTATTCTTCTATCGTTCTGATTTGATTTTCTTTCTTTGGTTGTAGCTCCAGGTTATGACCCGAGGGAACCCTTTGACATTGGTTGAAGGAGATCTTGAATTTGAACAAACACTTCAAAGAAGAGGAAAAGAATCTGTGTAAGAACAGTCAAATCAAGCTGAGGTAGAAGGTGAAGGGTCAGAAAATAGAGCAGAATAGAATGAATAGCCGAGGACACTATCAAATTATGCCAGACCCGCAGTTCTGGGCACACAGTCTAATTTTGTGCGGCCATCGATTACAGCTCAGAACTTTGAGCTAAAGCTAGTATTCATCCAAATGATGTAACAATCAGCACAATTTAATGATTTGGCAAGGAAAGATCAGAACAACCACATTGAGAACTTCTTGGAAGTGTGTGACATGCTTAAGATTAATGGAGTTATAGATGATACTATCAGATTAAGGACCTTCCCATTTTCCTTAAAGGGGAGAGCAAAGCAGTGGCTACATTACCTAAAGCATCAATTTCTACCTGGGAGGAAATGGTAGAAGCTTTTCTTGCCCGATATTTCCCTCGTGGAAAATCTACGAAGCTCAGGAATGAAATTTCCTTCTTTGTGCAAATGGAATTGGAGTCTCTTTTTGAGATATGGGATAGGTTCAAGGAGCTCCTGCGGAAATGTCCTCAACATGGGTCCCCCGAGTGGATTATCATTTAGACTTTCTATAATAGGTTGAACCCGAGCACAAGACAGTTACTTGATGCTGCAACAGGAGGTATCTTAGGAAGCAAGACCCCTGAAGAACCCCGACATCTCATTGAAGAAATGACCATGAATAGTTATCAGTTAAACATAAGAGACAAAAAACAAATAGCCGGACTTTATGAGATCGATGCAGTTACTTCATTGGCGACTTAGGTTGAGTCATTGAGCAAGAAGTTAGATACTCTATCTTCTCCTAGAGTGGCGGCCTTGACTAGTTGCACTGGGTGTGGGATAGGACATGCTTCATCTGAATGCCCGATTTTTATTGGTGGTATATCCTAAGTAGAACAAGTGGATTTTATAGGTAACGCAATGAGAAACAAAGGCAATCCATATAGCAACACCTACAATCCGAGTTGGAGGAGCTACCTGAATCTTTCATGGAATAGTCAAGGGCAATAAAAGACCATGGCACCACCAGGTTTCCAACAACAACAAGTCCGGGCCATGGAGAATCGCATTTCATGTTTGGAAACCCGGATGACCAATCTAGAGAAAGTTTTGACCAAGTTCATCCAATCATCAGATACAAGGTTTCAATCGGTCGAAGCTACACTTCGCAACCACACTGCTTAATTGCACGATTTAGAGAATCAATTGGGGCAAATTGCGAAGTCATTATTGGAGAGACCTCAAGGAAGCTTGCCTAGTAACAGTGAAACTAATCCAAGAGAACATGTGAAGGCGATAACTTTGAGAAGTGGTTGTGAGGTTGAAGATAGGCTTCCTAGTAAGAAGACCAATGTTGAAGTACCCGAGATTGTGAAAATTGAGGAAAGAGCCAAAGAGAAGAAGGTGATACCCCCACCTTACAAGCCAAGAATCCCTTATCCTTTAAGATTGAAGAATGACCAAAATGATGAGCAATATAAGAAGTTCTTGGGTCTATTCAAGTAGTTGCATGTCAACATTCTATTTGTAGAGGCGTTGTCTCAAATGCCTTGCTATGTAAAGTTTCTGAAGAACCTTTTGACCAACAAGAGGAAGTTGGAGGAGAGTGCGTCTGTGATTCTAGATGCTTCATGTTCGGCGGTGTTGCAAAAGAATATGCCGAATAAGAAGAAAGACCCTGCAAGCTTCATCATTCCATACAACACTAGTAATTTGGGTGAAGAGAAAGCATTGGCGTATTCAAGGGCTAGCATCAACGTCATGCCTTACTCATTCTTTCAAAAACTAGGCTTGAGAGAGCTTAGGCCCACTCGGATGACACTTCAATTGGCGGACCAAATGGTGAGACATTTGAGGGGCATCATCAAAGATGTAATTGTGAAAGTTGATAAGTACATATTTCCTGTGAACTAAGTAGTGTTGGATGTTGATGAGGATGTCAATGTCCCATTGATACATGGGAGGCCGTTCTTGCGTACTTCCAAGGCTCTTATCGACATGGATGGTGGAGAGTTGACTTTACAAGTTGGGGATGACAAGCTTACATATCGCCTCACCGAAGCCATGAAACATTCTCTAGACTTTGATGATACTCTCTACTTTCTTGACACTACCGATGAACTAATAGATGAATACGTGCAGGAAATTATGTGTCCGGACCCGTACAAGGGGTTACTAGACCAAGAGATGGAGAATGAAGAAGTTTTGATGTTTGGACTAGAGGACAAGGTGCAACCTACCCCTTGGATCATGAAGAATATGATCCAAAAAATGAAGCAAGCAAAGAAACGTCACAAGAAATGCCACAAGGCTAATGGGGATGTGTAACAACGAAGTAAGGGTGATGTATCTTCATGTAGTAACATGCTCGACAACTTCCCCTCTACCTTGAAAATATTATGTTCATCATTCTTTTAGGTTATGGGTAAGAGGGAAACATTCATCTATGAGCCCCCGTAAGGTAAGAAGAGGAGCATTAAGCTTACTGACATTAAACAAGCGCTTTTTGGGAGGTAACGCAAGTCTTTACTGTTTTCTAGGTTTTAGTTTAGTGCTTGCATGAATAAGAGCTTGAGTGTTGCTGTCGTAATCTTTTACATGCTTTTGTTGTGATTTTCTCATCGATCATTGGTGTTTTCGTGTGCTTAGTTTTGATTAGCAAAGTTCTTGGTTGTTTGAGCATGTTTTGCATGATTCTCTCGTCAGTTGTTCATAATGTAGACAGGCTCTAAGTATGTGTAAATGTGCAGAAATTTTCTGCAGAGTCTGTCATTTCTCTAAGTCATCTAGAGAAGACACACGGCTGTGTGAAATTTCTACACGGGCGTGTGTTTCTGTTCAGAGCTCAACATCTCCGTCCCGAGAAGATATAGGGGTGTGTGAATGCCCCTGTGAATAACCTTGTAACGATCACACGCTCGTGGTAATTTCCACATGGTTGTGTGTTTCTTTGCAGAGTTCAGAGCTCTATCCCGAGAAGACACAAGGGCGTGTGTCTGCCCCTATGGATAACCTTGTGAATTACACACGGGCATGGGTAATTTCCACAAGCCCGTGTGAAACTCTGCAAAGAGTTCTCATCCATCCCAAGAAGGCACAGGGGCATGTGAGTATCCTTATGAGTGGCCCTTGTGAAGATCCTAGGCCATGTGGAATTTCCACACGGGCGTGTGAAACACTTAGAGAAATTTCTCAGACAGACAAAGAAGCCACAGGGGCATGTGGGTGCCCTTGTAGGTCGTGCACACCGGCGTGGGAAATTTCCACACGCCTATGTTGATGCATTCAGAGAAAAAGTATGCTATCCCGAGAGCACATAAGGGCGTGTGTCTGCCCATGTGAAGCTCCCCTGTGGAGTCACACGGGCGTGGGTAATTTTCACACGCCCGTGTGGATGTACAGAATTCAAAAGTGCACAATTTTTCTTTAAAAATCTTCTTCGCCTTTTCATTTTCGCACTCCTAAACACCCAGAGAATGCATCGTTTGCTTTCTCGACCTTGTTGGAATCTAATTGAAGGGATTTTAGGGTTTTTGCTAGCCGATTTTAAGGATTTCAGTCTTATTTCACCGGTAAACCCTCTTTCTCCTTTACTTTGCCCAATCTTGATTTATTTGGTTTAAACTGGAGAATGTTGCTTTGTTCTAAGAATTAAATGGTTCGTGCATGCATTAGAGTCGTTTTGAAGAGAAATTTTGATGTATTTTGTGGATTTTGGCATAGTGGTGATGCGGTTTCCACGCCCCGTGGATCCCCACGGGCGTGTGGAATTTTCACACGACCATGTGGATTCCTGTAGTATTGTTTGTGAGTTTATTCGATCGATTCTCATTTTAATTTTTGCAGATATGGCTTCTATGTCAAAGAAAGCTACCTGCAAACATCCCAGAGAGCATTCTCCTAAGCTGGATCACATGGAGTTAGCCATTCCCGAACACAAGGCTCGGTTTGAGCGACTATCGAAGCTCAAGTTCTGTCAAACACAATTCCCAGACTTGAGCGCGCTCAGGGAGATTTAGCTGGTAGATGATATGGCTAATGAGGTAGGGGAGCTTCTTTCTATGGGCTGGTAGAGGAGGTTATTGTCTATTAGGGAGCCAGCTATTCATGCATTGACACTAGAGGTTTTGGCATCGTTCGAGTTCGACCAATCATATTTGAGTTTTGATAGTGTTGAAACCATATAGTTCAGAGAATTTGGACATTAGTATACTATGAGTACCATACAGTTTTCGATTTGGTTGGGACTGTATGACAAGATTTTACTACCACTGAGTATGACCGATTATCGACTGACTATCCTAGTAATTTAACTCCTCAGAGAGCATACAGGAGTTTATGTGGTCATGGTCAGTATGAGTAGGGAGTGTCAAAGGCTTCATGCCTCTCTCGAGTGAGCTACAGATATATCTACGCAGTCTTGACCAGGTCAGTGAGTGGCCATTTGGATAGTACCGGAGTTTTTAGCAGACAAGAGCTACTTTACTTATACTCCATGGTGTAGAGCGAGTCGATTCACTTGGGACACATCATGTCGCAGTATTTGAGGCATCAGGCCCATACATTTCTAGACTTATTCTGGGGATGGGTCTTCTGGACGCTATCAAAAGAGCTGAGAAAATGATTATACCAGCACCCCTCGGCTTAGAGACGATGAGACTTATGGGCATGATCTTACGCTACAAAGATAGTGTGTATGTGCTGAACATGCCCTATCCAAAGGCAGTTGAGGCTGAGGGAATTGCAGTAGAGGGATCTCAGCAAGCACAAAATCCCTGGCAGGTGCAAATAGAGATAGAGGCAACTTTCACAGCATAGGAGCCACCTCCCATGTGCATTTTCTCTCCACCTCAAGCCCATGATCATTTTGAAAGGCTCGAGAGTGCTGTGGGAGTATTACAGGCAGACCTAACTAAGGTTTGTGCTATACATGCTGAGAAGCACACTAAGGTGATGGCCTGTCTCAACATCTTACAGCAATTATTAAAGCGATATGTGACCTTATCATTCATCATGAGGACCGGAGCCCCACTGACCCCTCTAGCATCACCGGCACCATCATCACCAGTTTTAGCATTACCGATTGATCCACCTACTTCACCAGTACCAGCACTTATCAAACTCTCCCACACTTAAGCTTTTGGTTATCCTCAAGCAAAAATAAAACATTGAACCTTAGAAGAAGGAAATATTGAAAGTGCTTAGCCTTAGGTTCACCAAAGCATGCAAGCGAAGCATTCTACAAGTAAGGGAAATTTCAACACTAAATACGAAAAATCATTGCTCTACCTAACAACTATAATAAAAAAGGACAACAAACCCGAAATCGTGTAAGTGTGTGTAAAGTCACTCAAGTCGACCCAACTTATACTCCTCAAAGTCCTATGTATAAGGGACTTATTTATCTACAAAACACCACAAAATAAAGAGATGGTAGTAGCTTCACACATCCTTTAATGTAGCCCTTTCCAAAGTGGCCACTAAGATGGATTCCACACTTTCGAGGTGGTAACTCTTTCCACCAGGGTAGTAGCTTTCACTCATTCCGTGAGTTAGCTCTTTCTCTCATTAGGGCATAACTAATATCCGACTTATGAGAGTAGCTTCATACTTCATAGGTGGTAGCTCTTTCCACCCCAAATGCACAACTAAAACAAGAATATTTCTCTTTTTATTTTTTTCAGCAAAATTAACTCTAGAAAGCAGAACTAACTAGTCCCTTAAACATCGAACTTGAGTTTCCAAAAGGGTTTAATCAGCGAGTAGTGCAATAATTGTCAATCGGGCAAAAATTCCTAGAAATTTAAATCAAAACTAGAGCATGAGAAAAATTCAATGTTACAAATTCCCCTAGACTTAAGAATACCATCATTGCAACTAAGGTGAACTGCCATTGGCTACGTGAGTATGTATTTCGGTCAAAACTTATATAATGAACATATGTAATGTGAACTCCCCTCCACACTTAAGATGTACATTGCCCTCAATGTATGCAAGCAAGCATAATAGGATATAAATCAATCAAAAGCAAATATAGAAGTGGGCAATTGAAACAATACTCCCTTGAACTCCTAATGGTACATTTGATGGAGCTATATTCATTGAGAGTTGAGTCACAATGGGTTGTGGAGCACACACGCCCATAAGACCGTATCCATGACTAGTTCTCAAATTCCATACTCACAAGACCATATACACGTATACATAAGGGGGTTTTGTAAATCTCAACACAAACAAAAATAACTCGAGTATAAAAAGATAAGGCAATGAAATACAACTTGAGACAACACAAATAAAAGACATACTTAAAAGGAAGAGTCCTTTATGAGTAGTAAAAGTCCAAAATAAAATATGAGAATGAAATACAAAAAAATGAAGATTGAGCAAAGAAAAGAAAAAGAGGCTTACCGATGAAATGAGAATAAAAGACTAGAAAGCGGCCGGAAAACTCGATTGAAAACCCTCTAAATCGACGGTGCGAAGTCAGGAGAGTGCAAGGATGTGTTCTCTAAATCTTTTGGAGTGAAAGGATGAAGAAACGCAAAGAAATTTTCAAGAAAAGCCTGCGTTCTGTACATCCACACGGCCGTGTGGAAATTACCCACGCTCGTGTGATTCCACAAGGGAGCTTCACAGGGGTAGACACATGCCCCTGTGTGCTCTCAGGTTGGTCTCTAAACACATCCACATGGGCGTGTGAAAATTCCCATACCCGTGTGACCGACCCACAAGGGCATCCATAATCCCCTGTGGCTTCTTTATTTAACCGAGAAAAATTCTAAGTGTTCCACACGCCCTTGTAGAAATTCAACATTCGCGTGTGGATCTTCACAGGGGTACTCACAGGGGCATCCACACGCCCCTGTGTCTTCTCGGGATTGCAAGGTCTTCTCTGCAGGAAATCACAGGGGCGTGGGTAGATTACCCACGCCCATGTGTAATACACAGTGTTAGACACAGGGGCAGACACAAGCCCCTGTGTCTTCTCGGGATAGAGCTCTTAATGTTTACAGATAAAGACACGCCCATGTGGAAATTCCACACAGGCATGTGACAGTCACATGCCCCTATGTCCTCACGGGATGGGCTCTGAACAAAAACACATGTCCGTGTGGAATTTCCACACGACCCAGTGTTTTCTCTAACTACCTTAGAAAAATTCTCAGACTTTGCAGAAAATTTCTAAACATTTACATCTGCTCAATGCCTGCCTATATATGCACAAATAAGCAGAGAAACATGAAAAACACGCTCAAGCATCCAAGATACTTTGCTACACACAAGTAAGTATACGATAACACCAATAATCCACGGGGAAATCACAACAATAGCATGTAAAAGATCAAGACACCAACACTTAATCTCTTATTCATACAAATACTAACTAATACATAGAAAAACAGTAAAAACTTTGGTTACCTCCCAAGAAACACTTGTTTAACATCACATAGCTTGATCTACCTCTTTCTTACCTTATGGAGGCTTGAAAAGAGTATGTTCCTCCCGACCAAACATTGCAAAGCTACTTCCTTTGCACCTAAAATCTACTTCCGGGGTGGAATATTTGTTGGAGAGTCCAGCCATATTACCTTTGGCCTCCAAGGAAACAATTTGGGTTGGGAATTGTCCAAGCTTAGCACAGGTGGATCATTGGATGGCTTCAATCTCCTGCCTACATCTTCTTCCAAACCCAAAATCTCTTTCTTGCAATTTATGTGTTGATCAATCCCAAAGAGAGGTGCTTGTTCCATTACCTTAGGATTTACTTCTTCTTGCGTATTTTCAGCTTGAAAGGAACATGACACTAGCAAATCCCCTTGAAAATTTTCTTGCCCACAAGCACAATCTTAATTCACACAATCCAAAAATTTCAAAATGTTATTCAACATCTTTATTTTTATTTTCTGCACCAATGTAGTCAATTTGCACAACTTCTTCAATGTTGTTCATGGCCTCATCATATCTGGGAGACACTTGCGTTGCTTGCTTAAATACTTGTTGTTCCGTGGAAAGGGTGTCAAGTATCCCTCATAATTGATGCTCAAGGGTTTTAAAGGAGTCTTCATGATATCTTAATGTGGTCTCAATATTTTGGACATGGACATCGGTTGCTTCAATAAAATTAGCTAATACTTTTTGCAACTGAAGTGCAACCTCTCCAAGTATCTCACCCTTTTGACATTCCTCTTAAGGTGCTTCCTAATGTTGTCCATCATTATTCCATAAGAGGTTTGGGTAGCCCACTTTAATTGGATGATATGTGCTGTAACATGGATTGCTCTGTTGTTGTGAATTAACAATTCTGTCAACTTTTTCACTGAGAGCTTCAACCTGAAAATATAGAGCATTGAGTGCATCAATCATCATTTAAGCTCTTTACAAGAAAAATTAAGATATGACAAAAGGAAACAAATAAACATGATGGAAGAATAAGAAAGTGTGAAATAGAATAATTGATAAATAGTAAAAATAGCAAAGTGCAAAGTGTTTCTAAAATTCCTATTCCCCGGCAACGGCGCCAAAAGCTTGACACACCCCTTGCGTGTGACCACAAGTGCACGGGTTTGTCGAAGTAATTATACCCCGGTGAGTAGGTGTCGAATCCACAGGGAATAGTGATTAGAAATGCAAAGATTGCTACTTAACTAAAGTGAAGATGAATCAATAGTGGTGTGAACAAAATCAATATGAAAATAACTAAAGAAAATAAGAAAGAGAGGAGCAATAAAATGAGAGGAAAGACAATCGATAGAAAGTGGGGCGCTTGGACATTGCACCTTCTAGGCTTATTGTTCCAAGTGCAGAATACTATAGCAGGGTATTGTTGCAAATCACTGCCGAAAACAGATTTCCTGCAGATTCACACTGGCGTGTGGAAATTCCACACGCTTGGGTGGGTTCCCGATTCTAGCCCTTTATAAAGCCGCGACTTGTACCAATTTGGGGATTCTCTTTTCCATCTTTTCCCCATCTTTTTCCCAACTTTGGAGAGGCCTGCGGCCAGTGTTTAGAAAGGCCTTGGCAAGGTTTTCAGAATGGTTCTATGGCGTTCAACACTGCGCTCCATTGGAAGATAGTTATTGGGGCAGCTTTCGTCGGCATAGATGAGGTGTGCACTAGGCTCGATGAGGGATCCTTTGAAGATGCCTAGGCTACTCCACAAGAGCGTCAACACGAATACAAAGGGTGTTTTATTCATGGATTGCATCTCTTTATTTTTGACTTCACTGTTGATTGTATTTTGCTCTATGGAGCGCTAAACCCTTAATGGGTGCTTGGACTTGTAAGCCCTAGGATGATATTGTTTCTTTGACCTTTTATTATGCTTTCCTTGATTGATGTTTTTAATTGAGTTCCAATGTTGAATGCTTGTTGTGTTGATTTTTCCCTTAGAGTGACACTAGCATTGAGAATCCTTCTTGGTAATCCTTGTGGATGAGTGACACACCATGAGGGTTAGACAATGCTATATTGGAGAGGGTTAACAGGGTAAGTCTAGAGGTAGCGGAGCATCCCCTTTCCCCTCTAGTGTGATTTACCCTACCTCTACGTTCCAAGAGTTTTTTGCGGTCACAATAGAGTGAAGTGCTAAGAGACAAACTCCACTGGGGCTTAGTTGCACGAGCAACAGAGTGAAGTGTTAAAGTAATCCTTAGTATCTGGGGCTTAATTGTGATTAGGGGTCTTTCACCTAGACCGAAAGGTTAGACCTATATTAATAAATAGGGTTTATCACTTGGAATCCCTAAAGCCTAAAGCAACCTAGCACAATGTGAGGTGTCGAGACTGAGAGATTTCTCCAACGCTGCATAGTGTAGGGTTAGTCAGGGTTGACCTTAAGTTTTGGGACCGTGTGTTTAAGGATCTCCATGACTCATTAGACATCAGTTAGGAGGCATAATGATTGGTCTTGCACTTGGAACAATAGGCCTAGTGGGAGCAATGTCCGAGTGCCCCGCTTTTTTTCGATTGCCTTTCCTCTCGTTTTATTGTGCCTCTCTTTCTTATTTTCTTTTGTTCTTTTCATATTGATTTTATTCACACCACTATTGATTGATCTTTACTTTAGTTAAGTAGCAATCTTTGTGTTTCTGATAACTATTCCCTATAGATTCAACTACCCAATCACCGGGGTATTATTACTTTGACAAACTCGTGCACTTACTGGTCACACACAAGGGGTGTGTCTAGTTTTTGGCGTCGTTGCCGGGGAATAGGCATTTTAGAAACACTTTGCACTTTGCTATTTTAGCTATTCATCATTTATTCTATTTCATAATCTCTTATTCTGTCATCATTCTAATTTGTTGTTTTTCTTTGATTTCAGGAAAAATGGTCAACATACCCGAATTATTTGACACAATCATGGGAATGTTTGAAAATATAGAATAGAAAGTTCAGTGGTTTGCAGTGCAATCCACTTCAAGTTGTTCCCTGCAAGAGCAATTTACCATTAACCATCCTATTTAAGGAGCAGTTGTTGATTATATTGACAGAATTCAGGATCAGAGTTGCGAGTTGGATAGTGTGATGGATCAGCTTGAAAAGTGTGCATTGTCATCATTGAGCACTCATTTGGAAGAAAGTTTGGAGAGGGTCCATTCTTAGTTTGATTCGTCCTATCATGAACAAAGACAAGAACTTTTCTCGTTGGGTGTGTCAACTTCAGGACATGAAATCTGTGAGATAGAGGATGTTGTTGTCATTGAAAACCATTCAGATGCACATGTTGATAAGTGCTTGTGTGTTAAGAATGCAAAGTATTCTTTCCTTATGATGAGCATGACTTTCATCAGGTTTAAGCACTAATACATTTGTATTTGTGTTCTTTTGTGCATGCAGGGTTGTGAAACTAAGTATTAAGAAAAAAAGCCAAAAGTAGATCCTGAACACACTATTTGGTTGAATCTTGGAAGCAACAAACACAAAGACACAAGTGGGGCTCTAAGATACATAAATCTGTAACAACCTCCATGCATTCAACCAATTACAATGAGTTGGAGGGGCACGAAGGTAGTCACATTTGCATATCCCAACTTATGCAATGATAACAAGATCTTCACCAATGAACCCATTTATTGAAGAACCGACGTGATCTATAGCATAAACGTGTACCCGTTTATGTTGTTTCAATGAAAAGTGAATTCAAGAGTGTTTTTTTGGGGGGTACTGTAGCAGGTACTATAGTGAATCATTGTAGCAATTTACTGTAGCCGTTACTGTTTACAGCCGGCCAAAAATCAGAATTCCAGAGAATTCACATGGGCGTATGGAAATTCCACACGCCCACGTGGAAATTCCACAGGGGCGTGTAAAACATCCACAGGCTCGTGTGGATGCCCGATTCCAGCCTATTTAAAGCCATTTTTCAACTCGATTTCAGTATTCTTTTCTCCATCTTTTCCCTCAACTTTCAAGAGACGGCGGCTAAGGTTTTGAGAGGTATTGGCAAGGGTTTTGGGGAGGTTATACGGCTTTGACATCGCTCTCCACTTGGAAGAAGGTTATTGGGGGAGCTTTCGTCGGCACCGATTCGGTGAAGTGTGCCCTAGGACGGACAAGTGGACCTTTGGAGGAGACGAGGCCACTCCATAAGACCGTCGACATGACTACCGAGGGGGTTTTCCTATGGATTATTTGTTTTTACATTCGATTTCATTATTGATTGTAACTAGCTCCATGGAGTGCTAAACCCCCTAGTGGGTACTTGGATTTGTGAACCCTATGATGTATTTGTTTCATTAAACCTTTTGTTATGCTTTCCTTAATTGATGTTTTAATTGAGTTCCAATCTTGAATGTTTAATTGATTGAATGCTCCCTTAGAGTGACACTAGGGTTGAGAGTTCTCCTTGGTAAACCTTTTGAGTGAGTGATACACCACAAGAGTTAGACAAAGCTAGATTGGAGAGGGTTGAGAGGGTGAGTCGAGAGGTAGCAGAGCATCCCTTTTCACCTTTGATGTGATTTATCCTACCTCAATTTCCTTAAGTTCTTTGCGGTCATAGTAGAGTGAACAGGCTAAGGAATGACCTTCCGTTGGGGCTTAGTTGCAAAGGCAACGGAGTGAAGCGTTAAAGTAATTTTAGCACCTAGGTCTTAATTGTGACTAGGGACCTCTAACCTGGACAAAAGGGTTAGGTCTATCTATATCTAGGAAGAGGGTTTATCACTTGGAATCCCTAGAACTCTATGCAATTCTATACAAGTGTGAGGTGTTGAGATTGTTCAATTTTTCCACCGGGACATCGTATAGAGTTAGTCACGGTTGACCTTAAATTTGGGACCATGTATTGAAGGATTTCCATGACTCATTAATGCATTAACTATGAAGCATAATAGTTGGTTCTTCACTTAAAACAATTGTCCTAGGCGGAACAACATCTGAGTACCCCATTTATATTGATTACCTTATCTCTCATTTACTTGTGCTTCTCTTTCTTGTTTCTTTTATTCCTATTTACACTACATCTTTTCAACACAATCATTGTTCATTTTCACTTGGTTAAGTAGCAATTTGAGTATTCTTATTCCCTACTCCCTATGGATATGATACCCCACTCACCTGGGATTATTACTTCAATAAACTAGTGCACTTGCGGGGGTCCTTGTCACATGTACAAGTGAAGGAGGTAGAGAATGATCTTGAACAAGGGTCGGACAATTTTGAGGAAATTGACAGATTGAAGGAAAGAAGATTGCGGGCATCAATTGAGGAACCACCCGGGTTAGGGCTTAAAACTTTACCAACACATTTGGAATATGCCTTTCTAATGGAAGAATTCAAGCTCTCTGTGATTGTGGCTTCGAATCTCACTCCAGATCAGAAGGACAAGCTTGTGAGCATGTTAAAAAAACATAAATCTGTAATTGCTTGGAAAATCTTTTATATAAAAGGCATCAATCCCTCATTTTGCACTCATAAGATCCTAATGGAGGACAATTACAAGTCGGTGATTCAACCTCAGAGAAGATTGAACCCAAACATGAAGGAAGTTGTCAAGGTAAAGGTGGTAAAACTTCTAAATGGGGGAATCATTTATCCCATCTCAGACAGTGCGTGGGTGAGCCCAACTCAAGTAGTCCTGAAGAAGGAAGGAATGATGGTTGTGAGAAATGAAAAGAATGAACTAATTCCAACCAGGACACTTACGGGCTGGCGTGTCTGCATTGACTATAGAAGGCTACATGATGCAACTCGAAAGGACCATTTTCCATTACCGTTTATTGATCAGATGTTGGAGCGATTGGCAGGGCTCCAGTTTTATTGCTTCCTTGATGGTATGTTGAGATACTCTCAAATTCCTATAGCTCTAGAGGATCAAGAGAAGACGATATTCACTTGCCCTTATGGTACTTTTGCTTACAGAAGAATGCCTTTTGGGTTGTGTAACGCACCGGCAACATTCCAATGTTGCATAACTGCAATCTTCGACAATCTTCTCCAGGACATCATGGAGGTATTCATGGATGATTTCTCGGTGTTCAAAAATTCTTTTGACATTTGTTTAACGAATTTGGAGAGAGTGTTACTGAGATGTGAAGAGATAAATCTTGTTCTTAATTAGGAGAAGTGTCACTTTATTATCCACGAAGGCATTGTCCTTGGACATAAGATTTCCAAAGTGGGGATAGAGATGGATAAGGCAAAGATTAAAGTCATAGAAAAGCTTCCTCGAACTACAAATCTAAAAGGGTGATAAGTGCTTGTGCGATATGAATGCGAAGCGTTCATTCCTTATGTTGAGCATTACTTTTCTCAGGGTTTTACACTAATATGTGTGTTTTTATGTTACTTTCGTGCAAGTAGGGTTGTGAGGCCAAGTATGAAGGAAAGAAGCCAATGTGGAATACAATGCACCGATTTTGGAGGAAATCTTGCTAAGGTTCAAACGCGAAGACATAGGTCAATGTGAGATGCTAGAGTGTGTGCTAACCTCCTCGGATTCGAGTTTGGCACATCCATATGGAGGGGCACAAAGGCAGTCACACTCGAGCATTCCGACTTATGCACATAGAACAAGAGCTCCACCAACTTGCCTATCATTGAAGAAGCAAATGATCCACGACTTGAACGTGTGCCCGTTTGCGTTACTCCAATGAAAGTATGGATTCGGGAAGCTATTAAGGCCGGATACTGTAGCATAGCACGGTAACAAGTATTGTAGCAACACTGTTAACAGCCGGCCGAGAAAACAGAAGTTTAGAGAATCCACACGGGCGTGTGGAAATTAGCCACACCCGTGTGGAAATTCCGCACGGGGGCGTGAAGCATCCATGCTCGTGTAGTCGCCCGATTCCAGCCCTATTTAAAGCCGAATCAACCCCGATTTTAGTATTCTTTTCCCCATCTTTTTCCCAACTGGAGAGACGGCTTCGGCTAGGGTTTTGAGGGGTATTGGCCAAGGTTTTGGAGAGGTTCTATGGCTCCGACATCGGCATTCCTGAGGAAGAAGGTTGGTAGGGGAGCTTCCGTCGAGGCGTATCCTATACCGAACGAGGGAATCCTTGGACGATGAGTAGAGGACTTTCCACAAGACCATCGACACAACTATCGAGGGGGTTTCTTTATGGATTCATTGCTTTTATGTTCTATTTCTTTGATTGTACTTAGCTCCATGGAGAGCTAAACCCCTAGTGGGTACTTGGGTATTTGTGAACCTTAGGATGTATTTGTTTCTTTGAAACTCTTTATTATGCTTTCAATAAATTGATGTTGATTGTGAGTTCCAAGCTTGAATGCTCGTTTGTATAAACATTTCCCCTAGAGTAACACTAGGGTTGAGAGTTCTCGTTGGTAACCTTGTGTGTGAGTGACACAACATGAGCGTTAGACACAGCTAGGTTGGAGAGGGTTGAGAGGGTGAGTCAAGAGGTACAGGAGCGTCCCCTTTCCCCTCCGACGTGATAGATTCTACCTTCATTCCTCGAGTTCTTTGTAGCCATAATAGAATGAATGGTCTAAGGGATGAACTTCCGCTGGGGCTTAGTTGCGCTTGCAACGGAGTGAAGCGTTGAGGTGATCTTAGTATCTAGGGCTTAATCGTGGTTAGGGACCTTCCACCAGGACCAAAGGGTTAGGTCTATAATTAGGAAGAGATTTATCACTTGGAGTCCCTAGAGCTCATTGCAACTCTATACGAGTGCGAGGTTGAGAGGTTATCTAATCTCTCCTCCGGGACATGTATAGAGTTAGGCATAGTTGATCTTAGATTTGGGACTATGTAATTAAGGATTTCCACGACTCACCATTGCATTGATTAGAAAGCATAATAGAGGGTTCTTGCACTTGAAACAATTATCCTAGGTGGAGAATTATCTGAGTACCCCATCTTTATCGATTGCCTTACCCCTTTCTTTACTTTTGCTCTCTTACTTGTTGTTTTTGTTGTTAAGAATTGAATCATTGTCACACTTATCATCATTGATCTTTCACATAGCTAAGAATTGAATTAAGTATTTTTATTCCCTATTCCCTGTGGATTCGATACCCGCTCACCCGGGATTATTACTTCGACAAACCCGTGCACTTGCGGGATATACGCAAGGGGGTCTTGTCAAGTTTTTGGCGGCGTTGCCGGGGAATAGGCGTTTAGAGATATATTGCACTTTGTTTTCTTGGCTATTTCACCATACATTCTATTTCATATCTTCTTATTCTATCATCGTTCTGATTTCCTTTTCTTTGTTTTTGGTTGCATCTTGATAAGTGCTTGTATGATATGAATGCGAAGCATTCTTTCCCTATATTGAGCATTACTTTTCTCGGGTTTTTACATTAATATGTGTGTTTTTATGTTACTTTTATGCAGGTAGGGTTGTGAAACCAATTATGAAGGAAAGAAGCCAATGTAGATCACAATGCACCGATTTTGGAGGAAATCTTGGTAAGATTCAAACGCGAAGATATAAGTCGGGTGCGAGATGCTAGAGTGTGTGCCAACCTCCCGGTATTTGAGTTTGCACAACCATTTGGAGGGGCACAAGGGCAGTCACACTCAAGCATTCCGACTTATGCACATGGAACAAGATCTCCATCAACTTATCCGTCATTGAAGAAGCAAAGCGATCCACGGCATAAACGTGTGCCCGTTTATGTTACCTCAATGAAAAATGGATTCGGGAGTATTTTTGGCAGGTTACTGTACCATATACTGTAGCAGCACTACTCACAACCGGCCGAGAAACCAGAGAAACAGAGAATCCACACGGGAGTGTGGAAATTATCCACACCCGTGTGGAAATTCCGCACAGGCGCGTGGAGCATCCACACCCGTGTTGCCGCCCAATTCCAGCCCTATTTAAAGACGATTTAGCCCCGATTTTGGTATTCTTTTCTCCATCTTTCCCCAACTTGAGAGAGGGCTTCGGCTAGGGTTTTAAGCGGTATTGGCCAAGGTTTTGGAGAGGTTCTACGGCTCCGATATCTTCATTCCTTAGGAAGAAGGTTTGTAGGGGAGCTTCCATCGAGGCGTATCCTATATCGGACGAGGGAATCCTTGGACGACGAGTAGAGGACTTTCTACAAGACCATCAACACGACTATCGAGGGGGTTTCTTTATTGATTCATTGCTTTCACATTCTATTTCTTTGATTGTACTTAGCTCTATGGAGAGCTAATTCCCAAGTGGGTACTCGGGTATTGTGAACCATAGGATGTATTTGTTTCTTTGAACCTCTTTATTATGCTTTCGATAAATTGATGTTTATTGTGAGTTCCAACCTTGAATGCTTGATTGTATAAACATTTCCCCTAGAGTGACATTAGGGTTGAGAGTTCTTGTTGGTGACCTTGTGAGTGAGTGACACACCACGAGTGTTAGACAAAGCTAGGTTGGAGAGGGTTGAGAGGGTGAGTTGAGAGGTACAGGAGCGTCCCCTTTCCCCTCCGGCGTGATAGATTCTACCTCCGTTCCTCGAGTTCTTTGTGGCCATAATAGAGTGAATGGTCTAAGGGATGAACTTCCGCTAGGGCTTAGTTGCGCGTGCAACGGAGTGAAGCGTTGAGGTGATTTTAGTATCTAGGGTTCAATTGTGGTTAGGGACCTTCCACCTGGACCAAAGGGTTAGGTCTATAATTAGGAAGAGATTTATCACTTGGAATCCCTAGAGCTCACTGCAACTCTATGCGAGTGCGAGATGTTGAGATTGTTCGATTTCTCCTCCGGGACATGTATAGAGTTAGGCATAGTTGACCTTAGATTTGGTACTATGTAATTAAGGATTTCTACGACTCACCATTGTATTGATTAGGAACCATAATAGAGGGTTCTTGCACTTGAAACAATTATCCTAGGTGGAGCATTATCCGGGTACCCCATCTTTATCGATTGCCTTACTCCCTTCTTTACTTTTGCTCTCTTACTTGTTGCTTTTACTGTTGAGAATTGAATCATTGTCACACTTTTTATCATTGATCTTTTACATAGCTAAGAATCAAATTAAGTATTTTTATTCCCTACTCCCTGTGGATTCGATACCTGCTCACCCGGGATTATTACTTCGACAAACCTGTGCACTTACGGGATATACGTATGGGGACCTTGTCAAGTTTTTGGCGCCGTTGCCTGGGAGTAGGCGTTTAGAGATACTTTGCACTTTGTTTTCTTAGCTATTTACCCTTCATTCTATTTCACATCTCTTCTCTATCACCAATCTGATTTGTTTTAAAAAAAAAAATTTATTTCACACTTTCTTATTCTTCCATCATTCTCATTTGTTTTCTTTTGTCAAGTCTTACTTTTTCTTGCAAGGATTTTAAATGATGATTGACCCAGTTGTTGCTCTATATTTGCAGGTCGAAGCTATCAGTAAAAAAGTTGATGAAATTGTTACTTCACGACAACAAAACATTCCGTGTTACAACGCATATCATCCAACAGAGGTGGGCTACCCAAACGTATTATGGGATAATGGTGAACAACATTGGGAGGCACCTCAAGAGGAATGTCAAACGGGTGAGATACTCAGAGAGGATGCATTTCAGTTACAAAGAGTATTAGCTAACTTTATTAAAACATCCAATCTCTGCGTCCAAAATATGGAGACCACACGAAGATGTCATGAAGCCTCCTATAAAAACCTTGAGCATCAACTAGGAGGGATACTTGACACACTCTCTAGGGAACAACAAGTATTTGAGCAAGCAAGTCAAGTTCCTTATAGAGAAGATGTGGTAGTGAATGACAATGAAGAAGTGGGGCGGAACGAGTATGATGTTGTCGAGATTGAGAGGATACAAGAAGAACCGTTCATTCAATGAGAGTTGGTGAAGACATATTGCTTTCAAGTTGAAAGGGAAGAAGACGCAAATCCTAAGGTAATGGAGCAAGCATCTCTCTTTGGGATTAATCAACTCATAAATTGCAAGAAAGAGATTTTGGGTTTGGAAGAAGATGTGGGTAGGAGATTGAAACCATCCAATGATCCACCTATGCTAAGCTTGGACAATTCCCAACCCAAATTGTTTCCTTGGAGGCCAAAGGTAAGATGGTTGGACTCTCCAACAAATATTCCACCCCGGCAAGCAAATTTTTTATTTAAGGGAAGTAGCTATGCAATGTCCAGTCGGGAGGAACATACTCTTTTCAAGCCTCCATAAGGTAAAGAAGAGGTACGTCAAGCTTAGTGACGTAAAATAAGCGCTTCTTGGGAGGCAACCCAAGCAATTACTGTTTTCTTAGTTTTTAGTTTAGTGTTTGCATGAATAAGAGCTTGAGTGTTGGTGTTTTGATTCTAATAGGCTATTGCTATGCTTTTCTTGTGGATCGTTGGTGTTATCTTGTGCTTTCATGTGTTTTGGTGAAGTTTTGGTCGTTTGAGCTATTTCACATGTTTTTCACAGGCAAAACTTAAATATTAGGGCAGGCTCTAAGTGTGTAAACATGTTAAAAAATTTTCTGTAGAGCCTGTAGAATTTTGTAAGGCATCCAGAGAAAAACACACGGGCGTGTGGAAGATCCGCACGCCCGTGGATTTGCACTGCCAGCTCATCCAGAGAAGGCAGAGGGGCGTGCGGCTACCCCTGTAAATGACCATGCCACTATCACACGACCGTGGGTAATTTCTGCACGGGCATGTGAATTCCTGCAGAGTTGGGCGGTTTATCCCGAGAGCACACAGGGGCGTGGACTCACCCTTGTGGGCGACCTTGTGAACCACACACGGGCGTGGGTAATTTTCGCACGCCCGTGCAAATCTCTGCAGAGGATCTCTCCATCCCGAGAAGACACAGGGGCGTGCGTTTGCCCCTGTGAGTTGGGCATGTGAATGTCCACGCCCGTGTGGAATTTTCGCACGGGCGTGGGTCTTAGAGAATTTTCTCGGTTGCATGGAGAGTCCACAGGGGAGTGCGTTTGCCCCTGTGGGTCGGGCACACGGGCGTGGGTAATTTCCGCACGCCGGTGTGGATTTACAGATATGCTAGAACCGCAGGTTTTCTTTAAAATCTTTTCAGGTTTCTTCATATTTTCACCCTCATACATTTTGAGAACACATCCTTGCTCTCTCCTGACCTCTCACCGTCATTTTAGCGGGTTGTTAATTGAGTTTTCCGGCTGTTTTCTAGTCTTTCATTCTCATTTTGTCGGTAAGCTTCTCTTTCTCTTTTCTTTGCCAATCTTCATTTATTTTGCAGCACTAGCGTCATCTTCACCAGCAACAGAAATAGATGTACTAGCTATTGACACCGACACTTGAGCCGTCTTTACCTTCTTTGTTCTTATTTTTCGCATTTTATTTTCTGCATTTTATTTTGGATTGGTATACTCCGAAAGGATTTTCCTTCTGAGTTTATTTTCATTTTGTGGTCTCGAGTTGTATTCATTGCTCTATCTTTTGTATACTCAAGTTGTTTTTATTTTATTGAGCTTCACTGAACCCCCCCTCTTGTATGCATGCAGATGGTCTTGTCTTCTTGGGAATTGAGACTTTGTCATGGGCACGGCCAAGGTGCTTCGGCACTTGCCCGTGTGAGCTTCACAACCCGTCGGAACACTACTCCCATGGAATTAGCTTCATCAAACGCAACACTAGGAGTCAGGGGAGTATTGTTTTGATTGCTTCTCCCACATTTGCTTTTGAAGAATGTATATTTTGAGTGAGCTTGCATGTGTACATTGGGGACAATGTACAACTTAAGTGTGGGGGGGAGTTTCATAGTTTACACATCTTTTCTATTGTTCTTGATTGTTATATGCTCACATAACCAATGGCGGTTCACCTTAGTTGCAAGCATTGTATTCTTGAGTTCAGGAGAATTTCTAACATTGAATGTTTTCATGCTCTAGTTCTTGCTTGAATTTCTAGGAATTTTTACCCGATTTATACTTGTTACACTACTCACTCTTTAAACTCTATTGGAAACTCAAGTTTGATGTTAAAGGGACTAGTTATAGTTGTTTCTTGTGCAAATTCTGAAAAAAAAATGGAAAATACAAAGAAAAAGAAACAAAATAGTTTTATTGTGCTTGTTGGGTGAAAAGAGCTACCACCTATGAAGTATGAAGCTACTCTCATAAGTCAGATACTAGCTATGCCCTAATGAGAGAAAGAGCTATTTCATAGGATGAGTGAAACCTACCACTCCGGTAGAAAGAGCTACCACCTCGAAAGTGTGAAAGCCACCTTAGCGGCCGCTTTGGAAAGGGCTACCTTAGAGGATGTGTGAAGCTACTACCATCTTTGAAATTGTTGTCACTTTTGTAGATAAATAAGTCCCTTGTACTTAGAATTTTGAGGAGTATACCTTGGGTTGTTTTGAGTGAGTTCACACACGTACACGATTTCGGGTTTGTTGTCCTTTTTTATTCAAGTTTTTAGCTAGAGCTTTGATTTTTTTTTTTTAATGTTGAAATCTCCCTTACTTGTAGAATGCTCTCTTTGTATACTTTGGTGAACCTAAGGCCAAGCACTTTTAATATTTTCTTCATTGATGCACAGAATGTTTAATTTTTGCATGAGGACAAGCAAAAGCTTAAGTGTGGGGGAGTTTTATAAGTGCTTGTGTGATATGAATGTGAAGCATTCTTTCCCTATGTTGAGCATTACTTTTCTTGGGTTTTTACATTAATATGTGTGTTTTTATGTTACTTTTATGCAGGTTGGGTTGTGAAACCAATTATGAAGGAAAGAAGCCAATGTGGATCACAATGCACTGATTTTGGAGTAAATCTTACTAAGGTTCAAACGCGAAGATATAAGTCGGGTGCGAGATGCTAGAGTGTATGCCAACCTCCCCGTATTTGAGTTTGCACAACCATTTGGAGGGGCACAAGGGCAGTCACACGCAAGCATTCCGACTTATGTACATAGAACAAGATCTCCATCAACTTATCCGTCATTGAAGAAGCAAAGCGATCCACGGCATAAACGTGTGCCGTTTATACTGTAGCAAATCAATGTATGACATACTGTAGCAGCACTGCTCACAACCGGCCGAGAAACCAGAGAAACAGAGAATCCACGCGGGCGTGTGGAAATTATCCACGCCCGTGTGGAAATTCCGCACGGGCGTGTGGAGCATCCACGCCCGTTTAGTCGCCTGATTACAGCCCTATTTAAAGCCGATGTAGCCCCGATTTTGGTATTCTTTTCTCCATCTTTTCCCCAACTTGAGAGAGGGCTTCGGCTAGGATTTCGAGGTGTATTGGATAAGGTTTCGGAGAGGTTCTACGGCTCCGACATCGTCATTCCTTAGGAAGAAGGTTGGTAGGGGAGCTTCCGTCGAGGCGTATCCTATACCGGACGAGGGAATCCTTGGATGACGAGTAGAGGACTTTCCACAAGACCATCGACACGACTATCGAGAGGGTTTCTTTATGGATTCATTGCTTTTACATTTTATTTCTTTGATTGTACTTTGCTCCATGTAGAGCTAAACCCCTAGTGGGTACTCAGGTATTGTGAACCCTAGGATGTATTTGTTTCTTTGAACCTCTTTATTATGCTTTCAATAAATTGATGTTTATTGTGAGTTCCAACCTTGAATGCTTGATTGTATGAATATTTCCCCAAGAGTGACACTAGGATTGAGAGTTCTTGTTGGTAACCTTGTGAGTGAGTGACACACCACGAGCGTTAGACAAAGCTAGGTTGGAGAGGGTTGAGAGGGTGAGTCGAGAGGTATAGGAGCGCCCCCTTTCCCCTCCGGTGTGATAGATTCTACCTCCGTTCCTCGAGTTCTTTGCGGCCATAATACAGTGAATGGTATAAGGGATAAACTTTCACTGGGGCTTAGTTGCGCTTGCAACGGAGTGAAGCGTTGAGGTGATCTTAGTATCTAGGGCTCAATTGTGGTTATGGACCTTCCACCTGGACCAAAGGGTTAGGTCTAAAATTAGGAAGAGATTTATCACTTGGAATCCCTAGAACTCATTGCAACTCTATGCGAGTGCGAGGTGTTGAGATTGTTCGATTTCTCCTTCGGGACATGTATAGAGTTAGGCATAGTTGACCTTAGATTTAGGACTATGTAATTAAGGATTTCCATGACTCACTATTGCATTGATTAGGAAGCATAATAGAGGGTTCTTGCACTTGAAACAATTATCCTAGGTGGAGCATTATCCGGGTACCCCATCTTTATCGATTGCCTTACCCCCTTCTTTACTTTTGCTCTCTTACTTGTTGATTTTACTGTTGATAATAGAATCATTGTCACACTCATTATCATTGATCTTTTACATAGCTAAGAATCGAATTAAGTATTTTTATTCCCTACTCCCTATGGATTCGATACCCACTCACCCAGGATTATTACTTCGACAAACCCTTACACTTGGGGGATATACGCAAGGGGACCTTGTCAAAGCTTCAGGTTATGACCCGAGTGAATCCCTCAATATTGATTGAAAGGGATCCCAAGCTTGAACGTACACTTAGAAGAAAAAGGAAAGAGCATGTACAAGAACAGTCTAATCCAGTTGATTTGGAAGCAGAAGAATCTGAAAACATGGCAGAACAGAATGAGCAACAGCGAACATTATCCGATTATGCCAGAACTTCAGTGTTGGGGACATAATCGAGCATTGTGCGTCCCCCGATTACAGCTCAGAACTTTGAGTTGAAGCCAGCATTCATCCACATGTTGCAGCAGTCCACACAATTCAATGGTTTGGTCGATGAGGATCCAAACAGTCACATAGAGAGCTTTCTCGAAGTGTGTGATATGCTGAAGATAAATGGGGTGACGGATGATGCCATCAAATTGAGAGCCTTCCCATTTTCCCTAAAGGGGAGAGCGAAGCAGTGGCTACACTCATTACCAAGAGCGTCAATTACCACGTGGGAGGAGATGGTGGAAGCTTTCTAGCTCGTTATTTCCCTCCCAAAAAATCAGCAAAGCTTAGGAACGAGATCTTATCCTTTATTCAGTTGGAATTGGAGTCTCTATTCGAGACATGGGAAAGGTTCAAGGAGCTCCTGAGGAAGTGCCCGCAACACAGATTCCCGGAGTGGATGATTGTTCAAAAGTTTTACAATGGTTTGAACCTGAGTATAAGGCAACTCTTGGATGCAGTAGCAGGAGGTACCTTAGGTAGCAAGACCCCCGACGAGGCCTGATAGTTGATTGAAGAAATGGGGTTAAACAGCTACTAATGGAATGCTAGGGAGAAGAAAAAGGTGGCCGGCCTCCATGAAATAGATGCGGTAACTTCATTGGCGGCTCAAGTGGAGAATTTGAGTAAGAAGTTAGATCTTCTAACTTCAAATAGAGTGGCGGCCGTGACTAATTGCACTGGTTGTGGTGGAGGACATGCTCCCTCCGATTGCCCAATTTCTATTAGTGATGTTTCTTCAGTGGAGAATGTTAATTTTGTAGGTAATGGCATGAGACCTCAAGGAAACCCATATAGCAATACCTACAATGCGGGTTGGAAGAATCATCCCAATTTTTCATGGAGTAATCGGGGTCCACAAATGGCCATGGGGCCATCGGGTTTCCAACAACAACAACAAGCCCCTCAGGTGGAAAACAGAGTCTCAGGTTTGGAAACCCGAATGACTGACCTAGAGAAACACTTGGCTAGATTTGTGCAATCTGCAAATACTAGGTTTGAATCAGTTGAGGCTACACTTCGCAACCACACCGCCTCTTTGCATAACCTTGAAAATCAGGTGGGGCAAATTGCGAAGTCTCTCTCTGAAAAGCCACATGGAAACTTGCCGAGCAATACAGAGACCCACCCTAGACAGCATGTGAAGGCGATCACTTTTAGAAGTGGTCGTGAGGTTGAAGTTAGGCTTTTGAGTGAGAAGTCAAAAGAACACACACCCGAGGTTATAGAGGTAGAAGAGGGAACAAGCAAAGAGAAAGAGGTGGTACCCCCACCTTTCAAGCCAAGAATCCCTTATCCCTCTAGATTGAAAAATGTCCAAGGGGATGAACAGTACAAGAAGTTCGTGAGTTTGTTCAAGCAACTCCACATTAATATTCCTTTTGATGAGGCATTGGCCCAAATGCCTAAGTATGCGAAGTTCTTGAAAGACTTGTTGACTAACAAGATGAAGTTGGAGGAAAGTGCTTCAGTGATTCTAGATGCTTTATGCTCGGTAGTGTTGCAAAAAAATATGCAGAACAAGAAGAAAGACCCGGGAAGCTTCATCATTCCGTGTATTATTGGCAATCTAGGTGAAGAAATGACATTGGCAGACTCAGGGGCGAGTATCAACGTCATGCCATACACCTTCTTTCAAAAGTTAGGCTTGGGCGAGCCTAGGCCTACTCGGATGACTTTGCAACTAGCGGACCGAACAATGCGACATCCGAGAGGCATCATTGAAGACGTGCTTGTCAAGGTGGACAAGTACATTTTTCCGGTTGACTTTGTAGTTCTAGATGTTGATGAGGATGAAGATGTACCCTTGATATTTGGGAGACCGTTCTTGCGGACTTCCAAAGCATTGATTGATATGGACAGCGGAGAGCTCACATTGAGAGTTGGAGATGACAAGCTCACATACTGCCTTTTTGAGGCCATGCTGCATTCTCTCGATTTCGATGATACTTTATATTTTCTAGACACTACTGATGAGATTGTTGATGAATACATGCAGGAAATGTTCAATCCGGATCCGTATGAAGGTTTGTTGGACCAAGAGGAGGGTAATGAAGAAGTAATGATGCTTGGATCGACGGAAGAAGTACCATCTACCCCAGGGATCTTGAAGAAAGTGCTCCGGAAAATGAAGAGGGCTAGGAGACGCCACCAGAAACACTCCAAGGCTGTTAGAGACGTACGTGAACCGAAGAAGTTGGACGTATCATTGTTAGGTGGTCTGAAGCCCGATAATACACCCTCTTCTCTCAAGAGACTTTGCACATCATGCTTTCAAGCCATGGGTAAGAGGGCAACTTTCATTCATGAACCCCCATGAGGTAAGACAAGGTACGTCAAAGTTAGTGAAGTAAAACAAGCGCTTCTTGGGAGGCAACCCAAGTGTTTACTATTTTCTTATTTTTAGTGAGGTTGTTTGCATGAATAAATTGTTAAGTGTTGGTGTCTTAATTTCTTAGATGCTTGTGCTGAGATTTCCTTGTGAACTTTGAATTTTAATCGTGTGTTTTCATGTGGAATTGGCGAAATTTGGTCATTTGAGCTCTATTTCATGTTTTTCACTGGTAAAATTTACATAATAGAGCAGGCTCTGAGTGTGTAAACATGTTCAAAAATTTTCTACAAAGCCTGCAGAATTTTCTAAGGCATCCAGTGAAGACACACGGCCGTGTGAAATTTCCGCATGCCCATGGATTTGTATTACAAGCTCATCCAGAGAAGGCACAGGGGCGTGCGGCGGCCCCTGTGAACAACCATGCGATTGCCACACGCCCGTGTGTAATTTTCGCACGGGCGTGTGAATTCCTGCAGAGTTGGACTGATTATCCCCGAGCAGACAGGGGCATGGACTTGCCCCTGTGGTCAACCTTGTGAACCACGCAAGGGCGTGGGTATTTTCCGCATGCCCGTGCGAAACTCTGCAGAGGAGTTCTCTCCATCCTGAGAAAACAAAGGGGCGTGTGGCGGCTCCTGTGGGTCGGATGTCCAGAGAAGCCACAGAGCAGTCAGAGTCGAAGGAGTGTTTTCCCGAGAGCGCACAGGGGCGTGCGTGCACCCCTGTGGCTTTCTTGTAATGAAGCGCACAGGCGTGGGTAATTATCGCACGCCCGTGTGGATGCACAGAACATCAAGTGTCGCGAGTTCTTTTTAAAGAAAATTAGTTTCTCACCCTCTTCACTTCCTCTATTCGTTTGGAAATATTCTCACATCAGTTTCCGACTCCATAGCGCCAATTTGGTAGGATTTTTCCGCGGTTTTCCGGGCAGTCCCTCATTTTCTCATTCCATCTAGTCGGTAAGCCCTATCTATCATCTTCTTTGCCAATTCATGGTTTCCATCGATTAATCTGGTTAATAATGCTTCGTTTCTTCAATTGGAAAGATGATTTATATTTAGAATGAAGTTAGAAGTATTTTTACGTTGTAATTTTGGATTTTTGAAAAGTGGCCGTGCGGTTTTCACGCCATGTGGTTCCACACGGGCGTGCGGAAATTCCACACGACCGTGTGGATTTCTGCAGCATTATTTTATCAACTTGTTTGATCAATTTCGTTTCAAGTTTTGTAGATTATGGCTCCTCGATCGAAGAAGCAAGCTGATAAGAGGCCGCGTGACTCATCCCCTGAGCGCTTGTCGAGACTCCGGTTCGGACAGACTCGATTCCTGGACACGACTATACTACGAGATTTACAGCAGGGAAATGAATTCGCTGAAGAGGTAGAGGATCTCGTTTCAGCAGTTATTGATGATTAGAGAGCCAGCCATCCGAGAGTTTGCACTAGAGGTATTATCATCATTCGAATTTGACAGATCTTACACAAGATTTGACAGTTTGGACACCATTCAGTTCAGAGTATTTGGACACCACCATACCTTGAGCGTCACTCAGTTTTCAGTATGACTTGGCTTGTATGAGGAGGCATTCACAGATGCAGAGGAGTACGCTCAGTTACCGACTGATTATATTGTAGCAGCACTGTTCACAGCTGGCCGAGAAAACAGAAGTTCAGAGAATCCACACGGCCGTGTGGAAATTAGCCACGCTCGTGTGGAAATTCCGGACGAGTGCCTAAAGCATCCACGCCCTTGTAGTCACCCGATTCCAGCCCTATTTAAAGCCGAATCATCCCCGATTTTAGTATTCTTTTCTCCATCTTTTCCCCAACTTGAGAAAGGGCTTCGGCTAGGGTTTAGAGGGGTATTGGCCAAGGTTTTGGAGAGGTTCTATGGCTCCAACATCGTCATTCATGAGGAAGAAGGTCGGTAGGGGAGCTTCCATAGAGACGTATCCTATACCGGATGAGGGAATCCTTGGACGACGAGTAGAGGACTTTCCACAAGACCATCGACATGACTATCGAGGGGGTTTCTTTATGGATTCATTGCTATTATGTTCTATTTCTTTGATTGTACTTAGCTCCATGGAGAGCTAAACCCCTAGTGGGTACTTGTGTATTTGTGAACCTTAGGATGTATTTGTTTCTTTGAAACTCTTTATTATGCTTTCAATAAATTGATGTTGATTGTGAGTTCCATCCTTGAATGCTTATTTGTATGAACATTTCCCCTAGAGTGACACTGGGGCTGAGAGTTCTCGTTGGTAACCTTGTGAGTGAGTGACACACCACGAGCGTTAGACACAGCTAGGTTGGAGAGGGTTGAGAGGGTGAGTCGAGAGGTACAGGAACGTCCCCTTTCCCCTCCGACGTGATAGATTCTACCTCCGTTACTCTAGTTGTTTGTGGCCATAACAGAGTGAATGGTCTAAGGTATAAACTTTCGCTGAGGCTTAGTTGCGCTTGCAACGGAGTGAAGCGTTGACGTGATCTTAGTATCTAGGGCTTAATCGTGGTTAGGGACCTTCCACCTGGACCAAAGGGTTAGGTCTATAATGAGGAAGAGATTTATCACTTGGAATCCCTAGATCTCATTACAACTCTATACGAGTGCGAGGTTGAGAGGTTGTCTCATCACATAGCTAAGAATCTAATTAAGTATTTTTATTCCCTATTCCCTGTGGATTCGATACCCGCTCACCTGGGATTATTACTTCGACAAACCCGTGCACATGCGAGATATACGCAAGGGGATCTTGTCAAAGGGGTTTGAAGTTTCTTGGGGCAAGGGGGTTTTTTACAGAAGGTTCATTAAGGACTTTTCGAAGATCACCTAACCATTGACTAAACTCCTTGAAAAGGATGCCCCTTTGAGTTTGGAAGTGACTATCTGATAGCTTTCAACTTGTTGAAGGAGAAATTAATGCAAGCACCAATTTTGACCATACCAGATTTAAACGAGCCCTTTGAGCTCATGTGCGACGCAAGTGATTATGCTGTTGGAGCGGTTTTATGTCAGAGGAAAGACAGGCAATTCCGACCGATCTACTATGCTAGAAAGACTCTCACAAGTACTCAAGAGAACTATACAACCATCAAAAAAGAGTTGTTAGCAGTGGTGTTTGCTTTCGACAAGTTCATACCATACCTTATCTTGTCTAGGATCACTGTATTTACCGATCACTCGGCACTCCGCTACCTTATGAACAAGGCTGATGCGATATCGAGGTTAATTCATTGGATCCTATTGTTGCAAGAGTTCAATATGGAGATAAAAGACAAGAGAGGAGTCAAAAATATGGTTGCAAACCATTTATCTCGATTAGAGATGTGTGAAGGTTAGGAGCCAGCTAGGAAAGAGATTAATGATTACTTTCCCGAAGAACACTTGTATACAGTCCAGAGTTCAGAATCAGAGGGTACTCCATGGTTTGTAGATTTTGCAAACTACTTGTCAGGGAAAGTACTTAAGCAGGACCTCTCATTCCAGCAAAAGAAGAAGTTCTTCAGTGATTTGAGGAACTACTTTTGGGAAGATACGTACTTGTTTCACATTTGTGTAGATCACGTAGTTCACAGATGTGTATCAAGGGAAGAGGGATGGAATATCCTCACACATTGTCACTTCGGGCCAATTGGGGGGCATTATGTTTCAAGTAGAATGGCTGAAAAGGCTTTGCCTTCCAGATTTTATTGGCTGACTTTATTCCAGGATACACATCAGTTTGTTGTTCGATGCCATAGTTGTCATAGGGCAGGAAATCTATCGTGGTGAGATGAAATGCCTCATAATCCAATTCAATTTTGTGAGTTATTTGATGTTTGGGGAATTGACTTTATGGGCCCGTTTCCAAAGTCTAACGGTAATCAATACATTCTGGTTGCGGATGACTATGTCTCTAAATGGGTGGAGGCTCAAGCTTTACCTACTAATGATGCTAGAATCGTGGTCAAATTTCTGAAGAGGTTGTTCACTTGATTTGGGACCCCACAAATTATCATTAGTAATAGAGGGACTTATTATTGTAACACTCAACTTGAGAAAGTGTTGAAGCACTACGGAGTGCATCATCACCTTGCTACCCCTTACCACCCGCGGACGAGTGGTCAGGTGGAAGTCACAAATAGAGGGCTTAAAATAATTTTAACAAAATCCATAGAACAAGAAATGCGGGATTGGTCGGAACGCTTAGATGACATACTTCGGGCTCGCAGAACGGCGTATAAAACTCCAATAGGGATCATCCCCTATAACTTGGTATATGGTAAATCATGTCACTTGCCCATGGAGTTAGACCATAAAGCCTTTTGGACTATCAAGGCCATGGATTTTGACTTGAGCAAGGTGGGGGAACAAAGAATGCTTCATCTCAATGAGTTGGATGAATGGAGAATGAAGGCATATGAGAATGCAAGGATTTACAAGGAGAGAATTCGAAAGTGGCATGATAAGCATATCACCCGAAGAAGTTCAAGGTCGGCGATCAAGTGTTATTGTTCAACTCTCGCCTGAGGCTATTTCCGGGAAAGCTTAAGTCCAGACGGTTTGGGCCATATACTGTAACTGAGGTGTCACCCCATGGCACTATTGAAATTTCTAATCCGGAGAAAGGTACATTCAAGGTGAACGGACATCAGCTGAAACCTTATTTTAATGGGGAGGTAAGTAAAGATGACAAGGAAGTATTCTTTCTCTGAGAACCTCGTGAGGTAAGAAGAGGTACATCAAGCTTAGGAACGTTAAACAAGCACTTCTTTGGACGCAACCCAAGCATTCTTTACTGTTTTTATAGTTTTTAGTTTAGTACTTGCATGAATAAGGCTTTGAGTGTTGGTGTCTTGATTTTTAGATACAAATTGTTGTTCTTTTCTTATGGCTCATTGGTGTTATCATGTGATTAATTGTGTGTGGCGAATTTTCTTGGTCGTTTGAGCATGTTTCTCATGATTCTCTGGATAATGTTGCATTGAAGAGGCAGGCTCTGAGTATGTATCGATGTTCAGAAATTTTTAGCAGAGCTTACAGAGGATCCTGCAAGGTGAAAAGGAGAGTAGCTCTATTTGCTTCTAGGTTCTTTAATATTTCAATGCATTTAAAATGGTGATTAGGGGAACCCTTGAATTTCAAACCACAAGATATATTATAATTAAGATTTTGAGCATCAGACCAAGAATTAAGGCTGGAATAATTTAAAATGGGTTTACCTTCTCTAAGATCTTCTGGAATCTTCTTCTTAGTAGACATAGGTGGATGAGGAAGAAATCCTGCTTCTTCATTCCATCGGGTAGAAGGTTTCTTGGTTGTCACTCCTTCTAATTTTAGCAGATGTAGGAACTATTACAGGGTTGTAAGTGTGTTGTGCTTCTTGTAACTGTCTGGTCTTCTATCCACCTGGTTGATCGCCCGTAAGTGTACAAGATCGCCAAGTAATACCCTGTGAGTGACACAGGGGTCGTAGTATTCCACGGGGCCAAGGAAGTATTATTACTCACTCTTCATCTATTATCTAGCCTACAATTCTTGGTATGAAGAACAAATGAAATAAAATAAAATAAACTAACTAATCTATGGCCGGGTAACTAGCACACAGATGTAAATAAACAAGGGAGTATCAAGCATGAGAAGGTAGTGTTTGGACAAGGAATCCACCTAGGGTTGTCATTAAGTCCCAAACTAGGATGAGTTAAAGATGCATTGATGATAATTGAGACCTAGAGATCTCGTGAGTAGATTAGCCCCAATCTCTCGGTGACTAACCCCCAATCCCATACGAATGTCAATCAGAATCTCTTCCGGATTAACACACCTATGATCGCATTAAGTTCTTGGAGTTCTCTAATAGGAGTAAACCTACTATCCTTTGGCTTAAACCTAGCAATGGAGGGCTACCAACACCCGATCTCTGGGCGTGTAGGCACAAGTATCCCCTTTCAATCTCTCCTAGATCTAGTACACGTGAGTAGGTCACATCTACGCATACAACTCATAGTAGAATTACGGATCTCTCCATACATGTAATTCTAGACATGAAAACATGAAAGATTGAATCTCAAACAACCATCAAAATCAATGAAGAACAACATTCCAAGTTCATACACAAGATTAGCCCTAGGGTTCATCCAAATCCAAACACAACAATAAGTTAATCCCTCATGACAAGGGACACTTAAACAACATACAAGGAAAAGAAAGACAATAAAGAAGCAAGAAAACCCCTCTACGGTCTTGATCCCCTTGAATCGATGAAGCCTTAAATGATGATGCAATGGTGGCTTAGATCTTCACTCCAACTCCTTCTCCTATGCTCCTCTCACTCTTGGTGATGATGTCTGCTCGTTTCTCCCAAGGATCGTCGCCGGAGGATGGCCAGAAGGCCTTAAGATTGTGTGGTGGCGGCAGCCCAAGAGGCCAAGAAGAAGTCCCCTCTAAAAGTCTTTTGCTACAGTGAATACCCCTTAAGGTACCGCACCCTGGTTTTCTTCTCTTTTTCACCCGAATCATATCCTCGTGTCATCCATGGTGTTCCCGTGCCCTGTAAAACAAATAACACACGATTAAGCACAAAACGGGCATCAATTCTAATGAAAATACATGCTAGAGGTAACAAATACATACAATCAAATACGTACATTTAGACACTTATCACCACCAATGGCTTCTAGATCCACTTCCCCTTCATCTAAGTGAACAATTGGATCATGCTGTTGTGAAGGAGTAGGATCCACTTGGAGAAGATCTTCTTCTGCCTCAAATGGAATATTGTCTTTAAGAAGGTTATCTTCATCTACAAGATATTCTTGATCCTCATCATCTCCCCAATCAACAAGCTCCTTGTCAAGATGATCTTTCGGAGTGGGATCAGGTGAGCTCTGCTCTCTAGGGTGAATTTATCAGAAAAGGCATTTGGAATTAAAGTCCAACCCCGTGCAAGACTAACCATTTGTACCATTCTAATATTGCAATTATCGATGGAAGGAACCTCAAATAATAGGATAGAATGTTCCATAATTTGGTTGGAGTGGTCTTGTGTGACAGAGATTTAGAGAGATCGCATAAGTTTGAAGAAGACACATCTAGGGATTTAGACATATCCCTAGTCAATAACATAGTTATAAAGGAGTGGTGATAACATCTGGAAATCCTTATCCAGAGGCATCTGATTATCATCAATCAGAGTACATGTTTTAAGATTGGAAACCTCATCCAGAGGCATAGACGAAATATAAGAAGAATTCAAAATCCTTTCATCAAATGAGACCTTATGATAAGTGCTTGTGTGATATGAATGCGAAGCATTTTTCCTTATGTTGAGCATTACTTTTCTCGGGTTTTTACATTAATATGTGTGTTTTTATGTTACTTTTATGCAGGTAGGGTTGTGAAACCAATTATGAAGGAAAGAAGCCAATGTGGATCACAATGCACCAATTTTGGAGGAAATCTTGCTAAGGTTCAAACGCGAAGATATAAGTCGGGTGCGAGATGCTAGAGTGTGTGCCAACCTCCCCGTATTTGAGTTTGCACAACCATTTGGAGGGACACAAGGGCAGTCACACTCAAGCATTCCGACTTATGCACATAGAACAAGATCTCCATCAACTTATCCGTCATTGAAGAAGCAAAGCGATCCACGACATAAACGTGTGCCCATTTATGTTACCTCGATGAAAAACGATCCACGGTAAATCACTGTAGCAATTACTGTTCATAGCCGGCCGAGAATGACAGTTTCAGAGAATCCACACGGTCGTGTGGAAATTACCCACGCCCATGTGGAAATTTCGCACGGGCACGTGAAGCATCCAAGCCCGTGTAGTCGCCAGATAACCCTATTTAAAGTCGAATCAGCCCCGATTTTTGTATTCTTTTCTCCATCTTTTCCCCAACTTGAGAGAGAGCTTTGGCTAGGGTTTCGAGGGGTATTGGCCAAGGTTTTGGAGAGGTTCTATGGCTCCGACATCGTTATTCCTTAGGAAGAAGGTTGGTAGGGGAGCTTCCGTCGAGGCGTATCCTATACCGGACGAGGGAATCCTTGGACGACAAGTAGAGGACTTTCCACAAGACCATCGACACGACTATCAAGGGGGTTTCTTTATGGATTCATTGTTTTACATTCTATTTCTTTGATTGTACTTAGCTCCATGGAGAGCTAAACCCCGAGTGGGTACTCGGTTATTGTGAACCCTAGGATGTATTTGTTTCTTTGAACCTCTTTATAATGCTTTCAATAAATTGATGTTTATTGTGAGTTCCAACCTTGAATGCTTGATTGTATGAAAATTTCCCCTAGAGTGACACTAGGGTTGAGAGTTCTTGTTGGTAACCTTATGAGTGAGTGACACACCACGAGCGTTAGACAAAGCTAGGTTGGAGAGCGTTAAGAGGGTGAGTAGAGAGGTACAGGAGCGTCCCTTTTCCCCTCCGGCGTGATAGATTCTACCTCCGTTCCTTGAGTTCTTTGCGGCCATAATAGAGTGAATGGTCTAAGGGATGAACTTTCGCTGGGGCTTAGTTGCGCGTGCAACGGAGTGAAGCATTGAGGTGATCTTATTATCTAGGGCTCAATTGTGGGTAGGGACCTTCCATCTAGACCAAAGGGTTAGGTCTAAAATTAGGAAGAGATTTATCACTTGGAATCCCTAGAGCTCATTGCAACTCTATGCGAGTGCGAGGTGTTGAGATTGTTCGATTTCTCCTCCGGGACATGTATAGAGTTAGGCATAGTTGACCTTAGATTTGGGACTATGTAATTAAGGATTTTCACGACTCACTATTGCATTGATTCGAAAGCATAATAGAGGGTTCTTGCATTTGAAATGACTATCCTAGGCGGAGCATTATCCGGGTACCCCATCTTCATCGATTGCCTTACCCCCTTCTTTACTTTTTCTCTCTTACTTGTTGTTTTTATTGTTGAGAATTGAATCATTTTCACACGTATCAATATTGATCTTTCGCATAGCTAAGAATCGAATTAAGTATTTCTATCCCCTATTCCCTGTGGATTCGATATCCGCTCACTCGGGATTATTACTTTGACAAACCCATGTACTTGCGGGATATACGCAAGGGGACCTTATCACATTATCTCAAGGTCCTTCCATAGGATTGAGATCAACATTTGAAACCTTATCTCGAGATCCCTCCAATGGATTAAGATCGGAAGGAATGAGGAGATCATCATCCATTGGATTGGTTCGATGCCGAGGCAAAGAAGATGCCATCTGCATGGAGACAACATTATCTCGAGAACCCACATCCTAGGCCGCTCAACAACCATTGTATAACTAGTAGACACGATGCTCTTGTACATACATAGCATGTCTCCTCTCTCGGGACTCGCACCTGAGATTTAAGGAATCATGGGTTCACCACACTCACACCGAATGCTAGAGCACCATTTCAACTCAGTGGGTGGATGTGGAGATTACTCTATAGCATTAAGAAGTCGTCTATGGGTCAAGTCCAGAGCTATGCTCCATGGACATCTAGGAAATCTCAATGAGGACCATTTACCTACACTAGAGACTTTCCCTTGATCTCTCTTGGGATTTGATGAGTGCCGCGAGAAGGTATAGAAATCTTGTCCTTTATCAAACTATCACTGGAGTTGACAGTGTCCGTCGTTCCTTGTCAGGTAGTTCCTACAACATTAGGTTTTAGGTTGGCAGCAGGAGCTTGAAATATTTTTGAACATAAGAACGGGATACCAAAGTCTTACAGCAAAACCTTGAAACTTTATACTGCGACATCAACAGTGATCTCCATCGGGAAAACTATTGAGCCTTTAAATGTGCCAACACTTGAAAGTGTTTCAATGAAGCCTCTTCTTTCTTTTGGACATAGATAAGATCTTCGAGGGGATACAACACAACCTTTATCAAATCATAGTTCGAGTAGTACAAAGGCATAATAGAATGTCGAATCCAATGATAGTCACTGACAGCGAGCACATGCGAGCTGAATTAAGGTGCCCATGGCGAGATGGTGATGGTGCATCCCCCTAGTGGTAGGTTGAAGGAAACAAAGCCTCTTCTGATGACATCCACTGTAACTCTCATTTATGTCATCATGATGATGAAATGATCATCATATGGTGTTACATTCCTATAGTTATCGAATTTAAGAATCTCTGATAATGCGACTGAGAATGATCTAGCACTAGCATTGTCTAAGCTCATCTTAATGATCACCTTTTTCCTAAGGTCCTTTTTTATTTAATTATCTCCTCCGTGATTGGCAAGGAGACTCTCAGCGGAGGTGAAACTGGTGGAGCTTCAAGGTTCTTCACCGTGGAGTAAGCCACGTGCAGTAAAGGCCTTGCTTCAGACTGGAATTTTTTAGATCTTGCTTTCCTTCTGTCTAAGTCATGAGTGTTGTCATGCAGAGTCCGCCGGGGGCATCTAGCCACAATATGCTTGACACTAGAGCATCACCAACAAGTCAAGTGATGTTTATAATCCTCCAATCTATGGCTATAATTGAGGCATGTTTTACAATGATAACTAGAATCCGGGGAGCATTGTTGTTTCCATGGTCATGCAATCTCCAATTTATTAGCATTGCATGATTGAGAGCTGCCCTTCTTGTGCACCATTTGCCTGCCTGAACCTTCCTCGGAGGAGTGTTGCAGTGGAGTTTCAGAAGTCAAAGAGTTGTGAACAACATCAGTGAAGCAAGTTTTTTATCGAATGGGTGAGTTCATTGTCAGAGAACGAGATACTTTGAGTGCTAGAGGAGGTCTTGGTCTATAAGGGAAATGGGAAACAGATGAACAACCACAAGCTCCACCATGAGTGCCATAATAAGCTTCACTGAGAAATCTCATAGCTAGAGACAGTCATTATTTCACTATAGTTCACCGAGGAGCTCCACCATCCGCTGAGGAGTTTTAACCAAAAAGCTCTGCCTGGAAGAGAAAATGCTTTTCATGTGCACATAATTTGCATTTTGCATCATATTTTGGATGTTCTAAAAAACAAAATAATGCCTGAATTTTAAATTTGGCACTTTTTCAAGCTTATATTAATTATGAGAACTAAAAGATACTATGTTGTGACTAATCCTAATCCGGATCTTTGGGAAGTTACCTAATTATATTTTGTGGTTATTATTTAGTAGTTGTAATAAATATGTGTGGAATAGTAATGAATAGTATTGATAGAGTTAATTAGGATTTTATTATGTTTCATTTTACGTAGTGATTTAAATTATGAATAAAGGGGAAATTCAAATTGAACGGAGAATAATTACTCACTCATCTCTTTCTCTTTTCTATTTCTCTTTATCTCTATTTCTATCTCTTTTGATCTCTCTCATCTCTCTTTCTATCTCTTTCCCTATCTTCCTTAACTTTCTCCTATCTCCTCTTATTCTAGCCATCATGTCCTTTCTACATCATTTTACTTCTTTCATTGAGAGATGTCCTAAGGAATGATGAAAAGAGGCAAAGCATTGGAGGAGCAACTCTCCTTCATCAATGGCTAGTTGCTCCATCATGACACCATTATCATTGAGAAATTATCACACTAGAATACCATGCTCTATAAGCTTGATGCCCTGTCTATAACAGTATAGCAACATATTGAGAATTTTGAAATTGTCCAAAAATTCCTCACATCTCAATAGCCTGCATGACCTAGATACTAAGAAAACTATCAAATCTTGACAAGAGACCTCCTCCATCTCCACTGTTACCATTATCCATGAGCTTAATGCCAACCCTACCTCCATCTATGATTGTTTTACTACCAAGAATGGAACCACTTTTATTGATGGCTAAATGACTGCCAATGCTAGAAGTTCCCCGGTTCACTGGCTAGAATGTCCTCAGCTGCATATTTTACATGGAGCATTCTTCTGGTATCATCTAATCATCATGACTAAAAACTCACAATCACACCCTTCTACATGACTGGCCAAGCCCTTCAGTGGTACTATTGGCTATATTTGATGGGTTAGCTCTCAACATGGGAGAAATTTATCATGCAATTGTAAATTCGATTCGGACCATCAACATTTGTTAATTATATGGCGACAAGGCTTGAGAAGGCCTCTGTTTCAATTGTGATGCTAGCTAGACCCTAGGGCATTATGCATCATTGTCAACCATCCCAATTTCTATACTTGATAAAGGATATAAAGGAAGAGGAACCACCTGACACTCCTTGGTTTCCACCTTAAGGACAAGGTATTTTTTCATGGTTAGAGGAAATATTGCAGATAATCCAAATCTGGATCTTTAGGATGTTATGTGATTATATTTAGTGATCATTATTTAGCAATTCTAATAAACATGTGTGGAATGGCAATCGATAGTGTTAATAGAGTAAGTTAGAAGTTTGTTATGCTTCACTTTATATAGTGATTTGAATTATGAATAGAGGGGAGAATAATTACTTACTTATCTTTTTTCTCTTTTCTATGTCTTTCTATTTTTATCCTTATCTCTTTCAATCTCCCTTTCTATCTCTCTTTTGATCTCTTTTCCTATCTTCCTTAACTTTCTCTCTATCCCTTCTTGTTCTAGCCACCATATAATTGGCCCGCATCATGCTACTATATCATTAATACAAAAATACAATATTTTATTTCATACTAAAATATTATAAATATTTAATCAAAAAAAGAACTAAATTTGGTTATAACTAGACATGGCAAACTTGTAGACGAGTTCATAATCTCTATCTTAATTCCTAAACTTGTTTCATTGCAAACCCATCCTAAACAAGACTTAAACCAGTCCTAGATCAGTGAATCATTTTAAATAAAAATATTTAACATATATTTTACATATTTAATAGCATTCAAATTTAACATATTAAAAGGACGGAGAATAAAAAAAATATTTATTTACTATAATGGATAGAAAAATAAAGATACTAAAAGGCAATCTAAAACATTAAAATGAATTATAAAATGCTATTAAATGGTGTAGCATTCTCTTTGGCTCTAAAATTGAGGATGTATGTATTCTTAAAAATACTTTCTCCATTCTAAAGTATAAGTCGTTAAAGGACCTTGCACAAGTGTTCAAAATAACATTAAATTCTTTAAAAATTAAAATTAAAATGAACCAAATAACTAAATTATGCATTTCTCATAGTCATACTCTTTTTTAAACTATGAATGTCACTCTCTTCATTTATATAACTTAAAATATTAAAGAAGGGTAAATTTCAAAAATAAATAAATAAATAAATGTTGGTTATAAAATGATAACTAGTTTGGACCAAAAACTTTTTTCAAGACAACTAGCATATTAGAATGGGGGATGTAGAAGCTTTGTTATAAAATGGAGAAATAAAATGAACACAACACAACGGTTAGAGAGAGGATAATCTGGTTAATTTCTTTTATTCACAATTTTGCATTATAAATACATGCTTGTAATGCTTCTATTTATAGGTAAAGAATTTCTTATGTTGCATAGAGATAAAATATCCAGAACCACATATATTTAATTTTTTTAATGAATATCATGAATTTGTGGAGATAAAAGACAAGTGAGATGCATTGTCCTCTAGAGAAAATACAAAGAGATTGAAGAGTTTACAACAAATTATATTAATTCATAACACTTCCCCTTGAATGTTGATTACATGAGAATACGCATCATTAAAACCTTACTAGGAAAAAAATTTTAGAATAAAAATATAGTGAAGAAAAAAACTACTTTTCTAATATGCAATCATATGTTGCCTTATTGAAAAACTTTACCATTAAGTAAACCCAATGAGAGAAATCATGGTTAAGGAAGAAAAATTATAGTGCGCATCAGTTGTCCTTCATGACAATATCATTTCAAGATTTTTTTAAGTTGATGAAGTCTAATACTAGAGACTAGCCTTTCACATAATACAATAGGAAATAACCTTGTGAATAAATCAATTAGATTATCACTTGAACACACTTGTTGATTATTAATATCACTATTCTTTTGAAGATCATAAGAATAAAAGTATTTTGGTGAAATATATTTTGTTTTATCTTGTTTAATGTTCACTTTTTTCAACTGGTCAATACATGAAACTTTATCTTCTTATAAAGTCATCAGGATCATTTTTCTGAAATGCAAACCATGAACCCCTCAAATATGTTAAATCACGGATTTCAACCAAAAACATTTTCAACATGCCTTATGTAATGCTAAAATTTCTGGACTATTAAATGATGTGATTGTTGTATGATTAGATGATGTGGTTGTTATAATTTATTTTATAGATCTCTATGAAATGTCTATGCTGCCACAATTAAACAAACAGCCTATTTCTGATGGCCATTATGTGGGTCAGATACGTACTCTACATTTGCTTAACTAATTAGATCTGGGTTAAGTATATTTAGAAAAGAAAAACAAGCCCATATCTTTTACACCTCAAGAGTAATGAAGTATATGCTTAACTTTATTCCAATGCCTTTGCGTAGGAGAAGAACTATATCTTGCTAATAAATTAGCAACAAATGATATATTTGGTTGTGTATGGCCAACAGGATATATTAGTGCTGCAATTGCACTAATATATGTTACTTCAAGGCAAAGTAGTTTTTCATCTATCTGTCAAGGTTGGAAAAATCTTTTATTCACATCTAGTGACCTTGCAACCATTAGGATAGTTTAAGGGTGTGATTTGTCCCTATAAAACTGTTTCTACACTTTTGTTGTAAAAGATTCTTGATGCACAAAAATGCCATATTCGAATAATCAATTTCTAATTCAAGGTAAGGTTTTATTCCTCTAAGATCCTTCATAACAAACCCTTTCTTTAATTGATTTACTACTTTTTAAAAGTTCTTATGGAGTTTCAGTAATGCTCAAGTCATCAACATAAACTACAAATATAACAAACTAATTTTGAAATCTCTTTGTAAAAATACATGGTCAAATGGATCATTTTAATATCTTCCTTTAACAAATATTCATTGAGATGGTTATACCACATGTATCTAGATTGTTTCAATCCGTGTAGAGATTTGATTAATTCGATTGGATAACATTCTCAAGGACTTGAATTGTATGCGTGAGTAAGTCCTTTAGAGAGTTTCATGTAAATTTTTTAATCAAGTAAACCATACAAATAGTCTGTAAAAACATCCATCACATGCAATTTGAGATTTTCATGTACTACTAGACTACTTATGTATTGACCACATGAGAGTATATGTCATCATAACCAATGCCAAGTTTTTGTGAGAGCGACAAGTTGTGCTTTATATGTCACAATTCTACCTTCTCATTTGGTTTTCTCATAAATATCCATTTGCATCCAAATGGTTTTATATTTTTCGGTGTATGGATTGCAAGTCCAAAAACTTTTAATTTTTTCAAATTTAATTCTGACTCAATTGTTTCTATAAATTTATCCCAATCATCTCTTCATCTACATTCCTCTATAAACTCTACTTCATGATCCTCACTATTTATCACAATGAGTGCTATGTTATGTACAAAAATATTGCCAACATCGACTTGATTAATTTCAATTCCACCTTATTTCCTTCAATACATAGTTTATTGAGATCTCTTCATTTTCACGAATTTGACCTTATGCTTTTTAATTGTACATACTTTTAGTATTAAAAGTTTTGCCATATTCCTTGTTACTTTGATAAAATTTGTTAATTTTTCTTCTTACTTTGTTTATATTCTTGATTAGGCCTTCATTTTCTCTTTAACGATGGAAGTTCAAGTTTTAGACAATCAAGGGATTTAGTGAAGAATTAATCAATCAAGAGATACCACTCCTTACAATACAGTAATGGTTTTAAAACCCTGGTCAATTCTAGAACATGTGAAAAGGTGATGGTTACAAGGGTGTGGGCATGGCCATTACCAAGGCTTGGTGAGGACTCACAGCAATCATAGTGAGATGACTCAAGACCATGTTGGAATTTCATGCCAAGATTCTATGATCTTTTACATGGTGCCCATGGTTAGGCCCGATTCAGAGGCTATGAAAAGAAAGACTGATCATTAATAGAGTGATTTTTTTAATGTCTTTTTTTAGGGACTTTTGACAGATCTTCATGAATCTATTAATCAACTTTAGGAATGAGCATAGCAAAGTTTTCTATCCCCAAATTTTGAAGGCTAAACTAAGTGGAAATTGAGCTTGATCGAAGGTAAAAAAATAGTCTCCTTGGAGAATAAGATATCTTATACTCATCCAATCCATAATGATTTAAGGCAATTGTTTAATATTTCTTTAATTTTCTTGTACTTTGATAGAATCTTGCTTGATTGTTTTGAATATGAGTGGCTAAGCATCTGTTCATGTCTTGGATTCAATAAACTTTGGGTTGTATCTTGAATCTTAACTTCATTTTTATCAATTTAATACATTCTTGAATGCCATAAATTTAGTTAGCTAGGGCCCGAATTCATATTTGATCAATTTATTTAAAATAGAGATATCCTTTACATGTAGATCTTCCTTAATTGAAAGAAATTGAGTGTGCATCTAGAGATAGAGTGATAAGATCTTTCTGAATTAGGGTGACCTAATAGCGGGATTCAAGGAACAAGCATTGCAATCGTAGGGAGAATGTGGTAGAAAAAGAGTTCACCTGTACCCTATGGGATTAGGTGTTAGATACTTAGAGATCTATCTTAATTTAAAGAGATTGAGTCTGTGTCTAGAGACAGAGTGATAAGATCTTTCTTGATTAGGGTGACCTTATAGCGGAATTCACAGAACAAGTATTGCAATTGTTATGAGAATGTGGTAGAAAAAGATTTCACCTACACTTTATGGGATTAGGTGTTAGCAACTTAGAGATAAATACTAACAAAAAATAGGAATCCCTATGGTCTAGTACTTAGTGAGATTAGATTTGAAAATCTTTTATAGAAGTATTTTACAATAGAAAACCCAAAGGGACACTTAATCTGAATACAACCTTCATTAAATAACTTCCTCTTGATTGATTGATTGTATTTGCATTCATGTGTTTTCTTTTTGTTTGATTCTTAAATCTATTATTGTTGAGGTAGATAATAGATATAAGGTTAGTATCTAGTACACTTTATTACTTGATTGACTTGTATACTTGCATTATTGCTATTCATGTATAGAAAACATCAAGTTTTTGGCCACGTTACGTTGGACATATGATAAACCCTTGAAAGTGTGCATATTATATATCATTTATACTATATTTAGCATGAGATATTACAATTTTAGCACCATACAAGTACAAAATTTCATTCTTTTATTCATCATGGGCTTTTATTTCATCTTTCATGGACTTTTATTTCATCTTAGGGCTAAAAAAACAAATATGTAGGTGTTTCGAACCAAAACAGATCAATATGCTGAACTGAAGCTCCATCACGGCTCATAACGGCTGTGGTGACATCTTATCATGGCCATTGTCCACTCCTATCATGCTCGTAATCAAGCCGTGTCAATATAGAATCACGTAGAACAACATATAGTCATAAAGTCTTCCACAATAACCGTTGTGAATAAAAATGGCCGTGACCTATCCACACAACGCCAAGATAGACCATGCCAGGATGTGACTTATGGCCCAAGCAACAAAAGTTACTCACCATGGCCTTCTCAGTGGGTGTGGTGAGACCACGGCGGACTCAGGTTATAAATACCCCTAGGTTTTCCAAGCAAAGGAGGATTCTTTTACGAATTGAGTAGAGGTGGCCTGATTTCTAGAGGCATGTGCTGCTAGAGATAAATTTCATCAAAATTACAGTGGATTCTGGCAAGTTTGTTAAGGGAAAGTCAATGTGCATCGATAGTGGAAAGCTCCCGAAGAGATTCGGAGCGGTCTTGATGATCTTGGGATCCTTTCAACCTTAACCATTGGAGATCTATTAGAGGGAGTTAGTTTAGGTATTCTTTATTCTTTGTCTCTTGGATCTTGTGTTATTTAAATATTTATTCTTGATCTATAGGATCTCAATTTAATGGGAATTATATGTCTAGGTACCTTGACTATTCTTGTGAACCTTTATTGACAATTTTATTAATCTTTCTAGAAAATTATGATTCAATCCATGATTATTTAATGTTATTTTGTTGCTATTATAAGGAAGAGATTCCCATGCATTAGATCATAGATGCTTTATTAGATCTATCCATGTGTGCTAAGAGATTGGGTATTGCTAGATTTCAGGATTAGGGTTTGATTTAGCCCTTTTAGAGGAGTTTTTGATCTTAAGGCGGACATAGGAGTCTAGGGTGGAAGAGATTTCATGTTAAGTTCCTAGTGCTTCAGACCTGGTTGCCTAGAGATTGGGACCAGTAGACCTCTAAATTCCCCCGATCCAACACTAGAGCATAATTCTTATAACTCAACTGATATCGTAAGTAATTGCTATGAAAATTCTCATACACTCACCCACTCCTTCCAGTTGCACTTAATGATCCTCAATTATATTTTATTAATTAATTTGTAGAAGTAGAACTAAGAAACACCATAGATGTTCAGGCTATTGATTAAGCAAACAGAAAGTAATAGGAGCCTCTCACTGTTCACTAAGGAATGCGACTCTCATGCTCACCCACAAAGTCTTAGTTGATGACCTATGCACTTGCGGTATATATAAACTTAATCCATGCGTCTGTCAACATAAATATTAGGAACGCTTAAATTTTATTATTGTAGCCATTTATTTTCTTGCAAATTTGTTTACTTTCTTTGATTTGTTTTCTTTGGTTCTTAATCTTTCTTAGTTTTTTTTGTTGCAAGGAAATTGTTGTATGCCAAGAAGGAATTCAATGGAAGTAGTTAAAAAAGATCCTAAAATTGAATGGACATTATTAAGAAATTTGTGACAAAGGAATAGCGATAGACAAGAACAATTTGAATGAGAAATAAAAGTTAAAGAGTCCATTGTGGAAGGACAAGAGAGAACCATGTCCAAATATACAAAGGCCATCTTTTAATGGAAATGAATCAAGCATAATCTAGCATGCATTTGGTGCAAACAACTTTGAAAATAAGTCAAATTTTATTTTAATGGTTCATAATTCTATCTAGTTTGAAGGATTGCAAAATGTCAACCCAAATGCACATATTACTGGCTATTTGGAAGTTTTGTGACTTTAAAATCAATGAAGTTTCAGATGCTATGATATGATTGTAATTATTTCCATTCTCTTTGAAAGGAAAAGCAAAGAATGGTTAAACTCTTTGCCATGGGGAACCATAACCACATGGGAATAAATGGCATAAAAAATTTTATAAAGGACTTCCCAGAAGCCAAAACTTTGAATTTGAGGAATGATATTTCTTCTTATACACAATTGGAGTTAAATACTTTGTATGATACATGGGAAACGTTTAAGGAGTTGTTAAGAAGGCGTCCAATGTCTAGAATTCCTTTTTATATGCAAGTTCAAATATTTTATAATGGATTAAATAATCATCAAGCTAAATGATTGACACAACTACTAATAAGACATTAAAATAAGCTCTACAGTTGTTTGAATTCATGGCAATGAGCAACTACTAATGAAATACTACTCGAGTAAAATCAAATAGGGGCACTAGTTTGTATGAAGTTGGCATTGTTACAGCTTTGACAGTCCAAGTTGAGGTAATAAATAAGAAGTTAGATGGTTTTTTTAATTCTATAGTAAGCTTTTTTTATGTTTTGTGAGATATGTGGAGGGCGACATTTAAAACAATATTGCTAAGCTAATGTTGGTACAATTTCAAGTTTAGTTGGGCATGTAGACTATTTGGAGTGCACTGTTTTCCCAAACAACCCTTATAACAATACTTATACCCAGGATGGAGGAGTTATCCTAACTTTTCCTGGGGAAACAAAGAGAAGCTAAGGCCTAACCCTCCATGTGGATTTCAACTTCCATTTCAAGAAAAGAAACCAAGTTTAGAGGAGCTCATCTACGTTGTGGAAATTATATTTCAAGTTCATGAAGCCATATAGAGATTTCAACAAACCTCCATTCACAATGTTGAAAATAAATCTAGACGAATTGGCATTACATTGTTGGAGACACCACAAAGAAGTTCACTTAGTAACACTAAGTCAAATCTAAGGGAACAAGTTAAAACTATAACTAATGTGTTCTCCGCAAGTGCACTGGTCGCACACAAGTAGTAAAGTGGTACCCCATGAAGGGTAGGGTTGTCTAACCTCAGGGACTGGAGTTAAAGTACTAATCTATTTTCTGATGTTTAGTGAAACAAAGATTGAAAAAATATTGCATTAAAAACTAATAATGAAAGAATAAATGATGGTAGTGATCAGGGGAGTAGGATTTTGTTTTCAACAACAAAAGAGCAATGCCCTTGGGATAATTCCTATGAGTTATATTATGCTGACTTGATTCTAATGATTACTAGGTACATTCTATGGCTCAAGTGCGTAACGTAAACCAATGTTGCGACTATGATTCTCAAATACACCAAGTTATGCCAAGATAACTAGATTACCAAAGTAGTTGTGCAATTCAAACCATCAAGATATGCAAGCACAAGATTAAACACAAGAAACCAAAAGAACTCTATAATCATTAACAATCAAGAAGTCAAAGCATACAAAACATCATAGTTCAATATCCCAGGGACCATGGTCAGTTAGCCCCTCATGGATGGGTACAATGAGGAAAACAAAGATGAAGCACTAAAGAAAGAAGACATGACTCCCTTCTCCTCAAAATGATCTTCCTCACCGAGCTCCGTATGCTTAACTCTACTTCTCTTGTGCCTCCAACTCTTCCTTGATCCCCTTAGGATGTATGGTGAAGTCTGATCTTTGCCCTCTTTAAAGTCCTCCCAGTGGAGAGTTGAATCCCCTAACAAAGATGAGGGTAAACCCTAGAAACGGTAGTTAAAAAGGGCTGCCTTCAAGCTTGACAATGTCTTAGCACGATTGTGCTTAAACTCCGTTTCCATGGACTACTTTTGAGTGAACCACTAAGTGTTCACCTGAGATTTTCAGTGGGAGGAAGCGCGGTCGTGCTTGGCACGTGCTTCCTTGAACATGATCGTGCTAAGAGCATCAGACACGTACTTTCCCTGCTGAGTAGAAAATAACTCCAGCCTAAGATTTTTAGGGAAATGGACACGGGCATGCTTCAACAGTATTCGCCCTGGTGCCACTCATCTCACTTGATCCTCACAAGGTTTGAAGATTCAGGGGGACATAGCACGACTGTGTTCTACCCGTGCTAATTTTAAACACTTAGCATTTCTTCCATTTGCTCTCTTTCGGTGATTAGATTCGCTCCTAAATGAATCAAGATGCTCAATTCCTACATCATTAACAAACATACCCATAATAGCACCGAATATATACAAAGATATGCCAAAAAGCAAGCAAAAGCATGAATTGAGAGTAAGAAAACATGATATGAATTGCACTCATCAAATACCCCCACACTTGAGTCATTGCTTGTCCTCAAGCAATCTCACATCACTCAATGAAAGGAAAGATGAGTGCATCACCTCTGATCTCAGGGGAAACATGAACTTCTTAAACAAAGGGAAAGCAACAAGAAAAATACTCACTCAATGACCACACTTTTACTTCAAGGGACTTGTGTGTGTGCAAACCCTAAATTGAGTGCCTCACAGTTTCAGGATTCAACCTAGCAAAATTAAAACCTAAAATTGACTATTCACAAGGGGTAGTAGCTTCATACACCCTAGAGGTAGCTTTCTCTCCTGGTAGGTCATCAAATGTACACTTGTAATGCCCAAAATTTGATTACTCAAGAGTAGCTTTCACTCTTCTATGGTGATAGCTTTTTCTACCATCTTTGCACGAAGTATTTACGAAGAACCGATAGGGCATCCCATAGGTAATCCGACTTTCTAGTTGTTTTTTTTAATACAAGAAACAAACGGTTTTCATCCTATCAACATGTGGCTCCACAATTAGTGTTAAGTGATAAACTTGAGTCTTTAAAGTAAGAGTGAGACTACAATATGGATCTCAATAGGTAACTAACACACATGTGTTTCCCTAAGGTTAAGAAGCTCTAAGTGTGACCAATCATAGAAAGGCAAGCATGCAACCCTCCCACACACTTGAAATATACATTATTCTCAATGTAAAATGATGAACATGGAAAACAAAATTGAGATAATAAAAGATAGAGGGGGTTGAAAGGACTTTACAGAACATGGAAAGTGATGTTGCCGTTCTCAACGTGTGTGCTATTCAACTCCAAGCATCCGTTCAACTCCCTGAAAGTAATGGAAGACACAAGTAAAGCTCCAAAAATTCGTAAATATAAAATAAGAGAAACAAAAAAAAAGGCAACAACTATAGCAACATAAATTTAAACAAACCAAAATGTAGTAGGGGACTCCTCTTGTTAACTGGTAACAAAGACTAAAAGACAACCAAAATAAAACAACTAAAAACAAGTCCAACATAAGAAAACATACTGTGGCCCTCAAGCATGATCACCCCCAGAATATGTAGCATTGCCGATAGAAGCAGCAGAATCGGTGGCTAGATGATCTGCCAAATGTTGGAGGATCATTTCTAGCCAAACAATGCCAGGATCTTCAACCTGGAGTACCAAATCATCTTTCTGAGGAATGTCAGAAACCACGGGGTGTTGTGGGGTGGCGATGCTCATCTTCTCCATGCTACGGAGTGTTAAGGGATTCTGGTCTCCTATCGGAGTCATGTGGTACATGCATCCCAAGAGGCCCATACTCTGAATAATATAGTGACAAATGAACCCAGAAAGATATTATGCGAGTATCTGTAGCTATACGCTGCAGAGCGGAGGCGACGACAAACCCCTTGTGGAGGGGAACTTGGGCATGCATGCTCAATAGATAATGAAACTCAGCTGAGGATTTGTTGCTGGTGTAGCGGTTCTGGCTAGTAAGGGAACCGCTCAGTATAGCATGGATGTAACGCAGTGCACGTGACCTCAACACTGTGGCAGAGGTGACACTCGGGTGAAACGGGCTATTGTAATCATTCAACTACCGCCAACGGATGTGCATAGGCTCTCCGGGTGGGTAAAAGGAAGTCAACCTGTGGTACTCCTCAATGGAAGTGAAATATGGAGTGTACAGATCGAGGGTCTTTATGAACTCTGTGTAGCTTAACTGATAAACTTGTCCGCCGAGGATGAAAGAGATGGCGTGAGCCTTGTCCCAATGTTCATCACATAGAATTCGCTTGAAGGTGGAGAGTAATTTGAGAGTTGGCTCACGATAGATAGGCTCATTCGTAGTCAAGACTTGGCGCCATGAGCCAACATTAAGTAGGAGTTCAACCTCAATGCACAGTTGGTGCAGCTGCAATGCCTCCCAATCAATAGTGCGCCACATCCCGAATTTGTTGTGTGATAGGTAAGCGTATCGTTCTTGATGAATTTGGGCCGCTGGAATAGTCTATCATTTGGTTCTCATGGGCCCCGATGAACTGCTAGCCCTTGGCATGACATACGAAAAGTAGAATGAATACGATTAGTCATGCGCAGAAAGGAAAACAGGTTGAGCACAGTCGTGCAAGCAGTGTCCAGACCATGCTCAGCCAGAGAAACCAAACAAGAATAGGTCCAAGGATCATGATCATGCTCTAAAGAATTCTTGAGTGCTCTCAGAGCCATTATCATCCCAACTAGTGTGAAGGTCTCAATGAACAATGTAGAAGCTCAAGAGGTAAAGCAATAGGGAAAAGACCCAAAACCGAACATGCTAATGCCCTTAAACCCTACAAACAACAAAGTAAGAGCCGAAGAACTTATGAAGGTCATGCGAGAAAGACAAGAAGAAGATGAGGAGAAGAAGAGAAGCCGAGGAAGGCCCGTAGAAGAGGTCGGTGAGGGGTATCAGAAGAGAAGGTGAGGTTTTAAAGGAGGAAGAGAGATGAATGGGCACAGCCGCAGACGGTTAGTGAGACCGGCACAACACACATCCCGAGAATGAATGGGGAAAAACTAACATGTGTGCAGAACATGCTTAAAGCACGATTATTCACTGGGCACAAGAACCAGAGGGAAAGACCCTAGGAAGACACGATCATGTGCTCAGCACGAGCTTCCCCATGAAAATCTCAAGAAAACGACTAGAACCAATAAGGAGGAAAGCACGAGTGTGTTAGGATTATGCTCATCATGTTGAGGCCCATGGCATGCTTGTGCTTGGCCAGTGCTTACCCTGAACAAATTCAAAAACTGAAACCAGTGAAAATTAGTAAGATAAGCATGGGCGCGCTCTGCCCATGCTTGCCCTGAGAAATTCCAGGGAACCAAAATAAGACAAGAGTACCACAACAGGCTCAGGACTAGTGAGAGACAACCACAGCAAGAAATGAAAACAAACAAAGAATTAAAAATGATAGAAGGAACAATAAAAACAAAGGAAAACTATGACTTGGGTTGCCTCCCAAAAAGTGCTTGTTTAATGTCACTAGTTTGACGTACCTGCCTAACAGGATGGTTCATGCAGCAATAAAGCACCACAACCTGATGATTAAGGAATGTCCTCTCTGATGGCATAATGTTTCAACCTATGACCATTGACCTTGAATGTTCTCTTCGTGGGGTGAGAAATTTCAACTGCTTTGTGGGGAAATGTCTGAGTAAATGTGTAAAGTCCTGACCAATGTGATTTGAGTTTTCTAGGGAAAAGCTTTAACCTAGAGTTGAAAAGAAGAACTTGCGCCCCAACCTGAAATTGTTTTCCTTTTCTGAGCTGGGTATCATGGATTCTTCTCACTTTTTCCTTATACACGAGCGCATTTTCATATGCATTCAGCCTATGCTCCTCAAGTTCATTCAACTAGTACTTCTTTTTTTTTCTGTGCATCCTTTGTATCCAAATTCAATAGCTTGATTGCCCAACATGCTTGATGCTCAAGCTCTATAGGTAGGTGGCATGCCTTCCCAGAGACCAGACGATAAGGAGTATGTCCAGTTGATGTCTTATATGCTGTTTGGTAAGCCTAAAGAGCATCATCCAATCGTTCTGACCAATCACATCTGTTGTGATGAACTATCTTCTCAAGAATATGCTTTAATTCCCTATTAGTAACTTCAACTTCGCCACTGAGGGTAATATGTAGTGGGAACATGATGGGTTACTCCGTATTTCTTCATTACCTTTTCAAACTGAGTGTTATAGAAATGAGTGCCCCGATTATTGATAATTGCTCAAGATGTGCCGAAACGAGAGAATAACTTTTTCAAAAACTTAATGACAAGTCGTGCATCATTTGTTGGAAGAGCCTGAGTTTCAACCCATATAGACACATAATTAACTGCAACCAACACATATATGTTCCCATTGGAGTTCGGGAAAGGACCCACGAAATCAATGCCCCAAACATTGAAAACTTCACATTGTTGGTAGGAGTCTACTTCATTTCATAAAGTTTGGACAAGTTCCCATTTCTTTGGCATTGGTCACAAATTACAACAAACCTCCGAGCGTCATTGAAAAGTAAAGGCCAAAAGAACCCTGCTTCTAAGATCTTTTTAGGAGTGTGATTCGCACTAAAATAACCCCCCACTATGCCAGAGTGGCATTTGCTCTAAGATCTGCCATCCCTTACAATGCGAGACATAGCGTCGCACATCAAATCTAGACAGAGTTTGTACAAGAATGGGTCTTTCCAAAAGTAATGTCTAACATCGGATAAGAATTTCTTCTGTTGCTGATAGGTAAACTATGAAGGGATAATTTGTCCCACCAAATAATTTGCAAGGTCAGTAAACTAAGGGCACTCGCTATCATTGTCAGATCCCTTCTAGACCCAATAAAGGTGTTCTTCTGGAAAAGCATCATTGATAATTTGGGGTCTGTTGCTGTCTTCTTCAATGTGCGCCAAGCATAACAAATGATCAGCCACCACATTTTCTGATCCTTTCTTGTCTCAAATTTAAAGATTAAACTCTTGCAGGAGAAGAATCCATCTAATCAATCTTGGTTCAGTATCTATCTTCGAAAGGAGGTACCTACTTGATCGAAGTACATGATTTCTTTGGAGAGAATAAGGTAGGGTATGAATTTGTCAAAGGCATAGACAATTGCCAAAAGCTCTTTCTCTATTGTTGTGTAATTCCCTTGGGCAGGATTCAAAGTTTTGTTGGCATAGTAAATAGGGTGAAATTGTTTATCATATCTTTGCCCTAATACTGCCCCTACTGCCTAGTCACTGGCATCATATATAGGCTCAAAAGGTCTCTCCCAATCCGTGGCATCACAATTGGTGCGCAGACTATCTTCTCTTTCAAAGTCAAGAATGCACTAAGGCAGTTCTGATCGAATTCAAAAGGTGAATCTTTTTCTAACAATTTTGTCATAGGTTTAGAGATTTTGAAAAAATCTTGAATAAATCTTGTGTAACCCGATATGCACTAGAAAACTCTGAACGGCTTTCACAAAAGTTGGTGGGGGATGTGTCCAGTTTGGCCTTATCAATTTCAATTACTGCACTGGAATTTTTGTGGCCCAAAACAATTCCTTCTGTGACCATGAAGTGACACTTTTCCCAATTTAGGGCTAGGTTCGTTTCTTCACACCTAGAGAGAACTCGCCCCAGATTCACCAAACACCCATCAAATGAATCCATGAAAATTGAGAATTCATCCATGAACACCTCCATGAAGTCTTCGATAAACTCATCAAAAATAAAAATCATGCATCGTTGAAAAGTTGCTGGAGCATTGCATAGGCCAAAAGACATCCTTCAATATGTGAATGTACTGTATGGGCATGTGAAGATGGTTTTTTTCTTGATCTTCTCGGGCAACTATAATTTGTAGATATCCAGACATTCCATCAAGGAAATAATAATAATTGTAACTAGATAACTGTTCCAACATTTGATCAATGAATGGCAGAGGAAAATGATCTTTGCTAATCGCATCATTTAGTTTCCTGTAATCTATTTAAACATGTTAACCAGTGACCGTACAAGTAGGGATGAGTTCATTTTGCTCAATTATGATTACTGTCATTCCTCGCTTTTAGGGATAACCTGAACTGGACTAACCCAAGGGCTGTTAGAGATTGGATAAATTATTCCACCATCCAAGAGTTTCTTCACCTCCTTCTTTACCACCTCCATCATGTTAGGGTTCAATTTGCATTGAGGTTAAACTCTGGGTCAAATATTATCTTCCATTAGGATTTTGTGCGTGTAGAAGGATGGACTAATCCCCTTAATGTCTAAGAAGCTCCAAGTGATGGACCCTTTATGACTGACTAGCAGATCTAACAATTTTTTCTTCTGCTCTGCCATAAGCCTAGATGAAATAATGACTGGCATCTGAGAGTTTCCCCTAAGAATGCGTATTCCTGATGTGTCAGTAACTCCTTGATTTCCAGTATTGGAGGACCAGGAAGCAATGGATCTGTGATAATATCGATTGTATTTCTGACATCCAGTTTTGTAATTTCAACTAAAATATCATCAACAATTGTAACCCGACTTGCAGTGTCATCCTTACTGATTGCACAGCTAATATTTCCTTCCTTATGAGCCTCATTGGCAACACTAGCTGAGATGGACATTGCTTGGTCCGCACTTTCATCTTGCAATTGGTTATCATTGATAGAACCCATCTCCATGCGCATTTCCTCTTGCAATTAGGATGTTTCCTCACAAAAATTAGAAAAAAGTTCTGCCAAACCTTGTATATCACAAGGGCCACTGACTCCTATTTCAGGATAACTTTACTCCACAAGTGACTCCTCAATGTGGATAGAAGTTCCTCCATGAAAGCAATGTGGAAGATAAATCAGTGAAAACTCAAGAAGTTCCAAGACTAAAAACAAGAAATAGGCAGGAAAAAAATTGCAAGTATTCATAAATATTCACAGATATAAACAATATTAACAAACTAAATCACTAGAGTCCAAATTTTCCTAAAAGTTGCCCGTTGTATTCTCCACAAGTATATGGGTCACACAAAAGTAATATAATGTTACCCCGTGAGGGGTATGGTTGTCGAACCTTAGGAAGATAAGGAAGGGAAAGGATGGAGATAAAGGCGATTGGATTAAGCGTCAAAAGAAGAGAACAATGCCACCGGATGTTCCCCTTGCACTCGGGATGCTCACTCACTCTCTAGTTCTACCAGTTACATTCTAGGGTTCTAGTGTGTGCTCAATAGCAATGTGACAGCTATGGTTCTCATATACACCAAGTTTTGCTAAAGTAACTTTGGTCTCTTACACATTAAGTTTTGTAATCATGCAAGGTAATCACAACTATGAATCCACACATCAAGTTGTACCCAAGCAATTGTGCAAATCAAACACATCAAGTTATACCAACACAAGATTAACACTAGAAGCAAAAGAACTCTGTAAATCAAAAGAGTGTAAATGTTTTTAGCATCCAAAGTACAAAGTTCCCACCCGGGGCACAGTGGCGGGTTAGCCCCTCATGAGTGGGTACAACATGGAGGACAAAAGACTAAATCTAGAGAAAGAAGACAGGAATCCCTTGACTCTAAGATTTTCCTCCGATGTCAAGATTCTTGTGCTAACACCACTTCTCTTGAGCCTCCAATTTGCTCCTTTACGCCCTAGAAGGTGTGGATAAACTCGATCTTTGTCCTCCAGATGGAGAAGAAGATCCCCGAACAAAGATGAAGAGGAAACCCTAAAAACATGAGTTAAAAGGCACTTTTCAGGCTCACCATGGTCTGCGCATGATCGTGTCTTAGACAGTGTCATGCTGGGGGCGACATAAGTGACAAGGAGTGTCTCAACCTGAAAAATTTGGTGGCAAGGACACAATCGTGTTGTGACCGTGCAACGCTATAACATAATCGTGTCATGGGCACCCAGCTCGTGTCAATAATTTTCCAATGAATTCGGCGATGGTTCGGGTTTATCGGGGGTATTGACACGATCATGTCCTGACCATGTCGATCTTGCAAATATCCTTCAGCACTGAAATTTCACTTAGTCAACAATTGGCTGAGAACTTCTGGGGGTATAACACGAGAATGTCCCGCCCGTGTCAGGCTAGAACACTTGAACTCCTATGCGGTATTTTCAACCAGAATTTGCTCCAAATCATATGGAGCCCCTTATTTTTGCACATATGACAAAATTAACCATAATAGCACTGCTCATGTATAAAAATTCACTTGAGAACAAGTAAAATAATGAAGTTAGGCTATGAAAACATGTGTGCAAAGTGCACTCATCATTGCCAGTCCTTAGCAACGGCCCAAAAACTTGATGTGTTCTCCGCAAGTCCATAGGTTGCACACAAGTAGTAAAGTGGTACCCCATGAGGGGTAGGATTGTCGAACCTCAGGGACTGGACTTAAAGTACTAATCCATCTTCTGATGTTCAGTGAAACAAAGATTAAAGAAAGATTAGATTTAAAACTAATAATGAAATAGTGAATGATGGTAGTGATCAGGGGAGTAGGATTAAGTTTTCACAACAACAAAAGAGAAATGCCCCGGGATGATTCCTATGAAATATATTATGCTGACTTGATTGTAATAATTACCAGGTACATTCTATGGCTCAAGTGTGTTCCCTAAAGCAATGTTGTAACTATAGAACTCAAATACATCAAGTTATGCCAAGATAACTAGATTACCAAAGCAGCTGTGCAATTTAAACCATCAAGATATCCAAACACAAGATTAAACACAAGAAAATAAAAAAACTCCATAATCATTAACAATCAAGTAGTCAAAGCATACGAAACATCATAGTTAAACATCCCTGGGTACCATGGATGGTTAGGTCCTCATGGATGGGTACAAAATGGAAAACAAAGATGAAGCACTAAAGAAAGAAGACATGGCTCTCTTCTCCTCAAGATGAACTTCCTCGCCGAGCTCCGTATGCTTAGCCCACTTCTCCTGTGCCTCCAACTTTTCCTTGATCCCTTTAGAATGTGTGGTGAAGCTTGATCATCATCCTCTTCAATGTCCTCCCGGTGGAGAGTTGAATCCCTGAACAAAGATGAGGGCAAACCCTAGAAACTAGAGTTATAAAGGGATGCCTTCAAGCTCGACATGGTCGTAGCACAATCTTGCTTACACCGTGTGTTCCATGGACTGCTATTGAGTAAATCAGCTAAGTGTTCACCTGAAATTTTTAGTGGGAGGAAGCGCGGTCGTGCTTGGAAGGTGCTTCCTTGAACATGATCATGCTAGGAGCCTCAGACACGTGCTTCCCCTGCTGAGTAGAAAACAACTCCAGCTTGAGATTTTCAGGGGGAGAAAGATGAGTGTGCTTCAACCATGTTCACCCTGGTGCCACTCCCCTCACATGATCCGCACAAGGCTGGGAGATTCAGGGGGAGAAAGAATGACTATGCTCTGCCCGTGCTAAGCTTGACACTTAGCATTTCTTCCATTTTCTCTCTTTCAGTGACCAGATTCACCCCTAATTGAATTGAGCTCCTCAATTCTTGCATCATTAACAAACATACCCAGAATAGCACCGAATGTATACAAAGATATGCCAAAAGGCAAGCAAAAGCATGAATCGAGGGTAAGAAAACATGATATGAATTACACTCATCAATAACTCTTAGTAGTGAATAGGAAATGAGAATGGAGATGGTTCGAGTAGAGAAATAGATTAAATGGATGAGCAATTTAAGTAGTTTTTCTTAACTTTTAAAACAATTGCACACTAACATACCTTTTTTTAAAACACATTCACAAATGCAGAAATATGCTAATTATTTAAAAGATTTCTAACAAAAAAATTAAATGAAGTCAGATGAAGTTTCAATGGTAATCCTTAATGAGCAGTGTTTAGGTGTCTTACTGTCACGCCCCGTCTCGCGGGTCCCACTCATGACATACCGCCACGATAACCCAAGGGAGGTCCAACACTAACTCACCCCTAGATCACCGTAAGGCTAACCTGTTTCCTGTACAAAACCACTATAACAATAATAAACATTCTAGCAATCCAATATACCCAAATGTTCCTACACAACCCATCACTTTAATTTAAACCATGACAACAACCATTCACTTAGAGAGTATACATCTCATACACAACATAAAGCTAACCAACATATTTAAAAAGTATCAAAGAAGAAAGATACATATTAATATTAGGGTTGGTAATATCCTAGTGGATCCATCAACTACATGCCAAAAATATATAAGCTTCATACACGCCTTAAGAAAATACAAACTACTCCGCCAAGCACTTCACGCTTCTATCCCCGTCTGGCTGTCACACCGGGGAGGGAAAAAAATAAAGAGGGATGAGTAACTAGGTTACTCAGTGAGTGGCTAAACATGGAGCTATATCCCATACATAATATATTAAAGTAAAAAGGTAAAAAAAATATATTTCAACTCCTCAAAATATTCAATATACTTTGACTGTCAAGTATAAATTAAGATATAAAATTTACAACAATGAAATCCTCGATAAAAACTCTTTTAAATCATCTCAAAAATCCATATGAGTAAGAAATCCAAGTTTATACTTTGGCTTAGTAACTCATAATTCAAAAAAATGTATAAATCATCGATTAAAATAAACAAATATATTTTTAAATAGCCTCGAAAAACCCTCCCTCACTAACCGTGGCAGCTGTTAGGGTCGAGCCACCAAGATGCGCATATCTTGGCGTTGGTCATGGGAAGTTCGTGTGGTGACTCGAACAACCCAACTATATCCAAGTCGTGGGCTCTACGCTCCCACCGAAATGGCATAACCGGTTTGACAAAGATTCCACGCCACCTCTATACAGGTCGGCCCGTGGAAACCATCCACACTCTCACCTGCAGTAAGTATTGGGGTTTCCCCGTCACCATCAAAACCACCCCGTCAAGAACATGAAGGCCGTAGCCCACCATTTCCATGGATATGTTCAAGACCCCACGGTGTTTGCATAATAAAATCCAAATATTCATTACAAACTCGAAAAGGGTCCTTATTCAGGACTATGTTCACAAATCATGAATGAAAGCAATAAATAGCATTCTGGCCCGTAGGCTAAATATATTCATCAATAGGGAACAAGTATTCACAAATGCCAATCTCACTCCAAAAGTCAACAACTTGTTCATAACCATTCAATGAAAACATTTTCGTTAAAAACAGCATACAAGAATATTCATTGAAAACACATATGTATACCTCAAATCAATTACATCATTTTTCATGGTAATATTCAATTTGTTTTACCCAAAAGCTTTTTGGTCATCATAGGAAAAAAACATCAATCTTTTTATAAGGATACATAATTCAAACATATCTTCTAAAACATATATTTTTCAAATCATAACAACAACATATGTATATTAATAATCTTTAGTAAAAACCATGAAGGAGATCAAATCATAAATCCTCATGATATCCAAATCCAATGAATAACATCTCAAGAGTTTTATAGATAGAAATCTTGTCATTCAAAGGCCAATATATATATATGTATATATATGCATGATATATAGTCCATAATTTAGTAAATCCCACTCACAAACTTGGCGAGCTAACACCCTCCAAAGTTACTTGTCTATAATCTCTTTTCCTTTGCTTGAAGCTTCTCCTCCTAGAAGCCGTTAAACAACCAACAAAAGCAAGATTCAACAACAATACTACAACCAATTAAAAAGAAGGAAAATGTGCTTAAAAATAGGAGTAAATTGTTTCTAGAGTTTTTCTAAGCACTCTAATAAGAAGATATAACAAGAATGAAACCTTTAAAAATCCTCAAAATCAGCAAAAAAAGAACAAAAGGAATTCAACTTGGGTCGGTGCTACAGATAACCCTGAACCCTTGAGGTGCAAGATGTCTCTCATTTCCTCACCAAATCATGGTTTTACAACCTTAAAATGATTCTAATCTTTAAATCACTTCAATAACTAAGATTTCTCACAAAAAAATTTCAAAGAATCACAACAAGGATGAGAGGAGTGAAAAAGGAGGAAGTTGATGTAGCCTAACTCACCGATAATCCTCTCTATGCCTTAATCGAACTCTTCTTCTTGTAAGGAGATGAGATTTCCACTTCTTCTTTTGTTTGGGGATCAAAGATGAGAGGTTTGAAGAGAGAAAAATGAAGAAAATCAGAGGAGAAGGAAGAAGGAGAGAAAAAGAAGCTAGGAATGTCCCTAGAAGGTCCAAGAAGGTCAATATATATGCCAAGGCTCGTGAGACCACTTTGAGGCCACTTCGAAATCTTCACGGGCTCCATGCGCCCGCATGGAGGCCGTGAGGCTTTCAGGTTGGTCCATTTCAGCCCACAAAAATTGAATTTTTGCAGAAACCCTCACGGGCTTCCATGCGCCCGCATGGAAACCGTGGAGGCTTTCAGTTAACCTCCAAAAATGACTCTCTCCCACTTTTAAAAACCTCCCAAAAACCATAACTAAGTTCCTAACACAAAAGAACACTCAAAAATACTTAAACAACAAGTTAAACTCAAAAAGGCAAAAACATAAGCAAAGTAAAGAAAAAAAGTCAAACTCCCACATCCTACCCCCCTTAAAGAAATTTCGGCCTCGAAATTTAGCATACCTCTAGTTTCAAAACAACAAGGGATATTTACTCTTCATTGCTCCTTCTGGTTCCCAAGTTATTTCTTCTACAACATCATTCCTCCAAAGTACTTTTTACCATAGGTATAGTTCTTTCTTCAAGATTTTTTTCACTTGGTGATCCAAAATCTTCACCCGGTTGCACCTCAAACTTCAAATCTTCTCTTAACTCCACTCGGTGGTGTTTCAAGACAATGAGAAGAGTCGTGGATATACTTCTTCAACACGGAGACATGAAACACATTGTGAATCTTTTTCCAACTCGGTGGTAATTCTAATCGATAGGCTACCGGTCCAATTCTCTCTAGAATCAAAAATGGACCTATATATCGGGGATTCAACTTTCCCCTACCTCGAAACCGAATTACCCCTTTCCATGGAGAAATTTTTAAGAATACTCTATCACCAACTTCAAACTCCAAGAATCTCCTTCGATTGTCAGCATAACTCTTTTGCCTATCCTGAGCTGCTTTCAATCTATCTCTAATCACTTTCACTTTCTCAATAGTTTGATCAATTAATTCCACACTTTGAAGCTTCCTTTCTCCCACTTCATCCCAACAAAGAGGAGTCCTACACTTCCTTCCATACAAGGCTTCGTATGGAGCCATACCAATGCTTGCTTGAAAGCTATTATTATAGGCAAACTCCACCAATGCTAGGTGTTGATCCCAACTTCCTTGAAAATCTATAACACAAGCTCTTAACATGTCTTCAAGGGTCTGAATGGTTCTTTCTGATTGACCATCCGTCCGAGGATGATAAGCGATTACTAAACTTTAAAGTTGTACCCTAGAGCCTCCCTGAAATCTTGGCCAAAAAGCGAGAGGTAAATCTAGGGTCTCGATCTGAAACTATCGAAAGCCCGGTACTCCATGCAATTTCACTATCTCATCTATGTACAACTTTGCCAATTTCTCCAAGGAATACTTAGTATGCACTCGCTAAGAAATGTGTTGACTTTGTCAATCTATCCACTATCACCCACACTGCATCAAAACCTCGAGTTGTTCGTGGTAAACCTACCACAAAATCCATCGTTATATGCTCCCACTTCCATTCTGGGATTGGAAAAAGGTTGTAACAATCTCAAGGTCTTTGATGCTCGCCTTGACTTGTTGGCACACTAGGCACTTAGCCACAAACTCGCTATCTCTTTCTTCATTCCCTCGCCACCAATAATTCTCCTTGATTGTTCTCAGTACATCTTGGTACTTCCAGGATGAACTCGTATAAGTCGAAGAATGAGCTTCTTCCAAAATTACTTTCTTGAGCTCTAAATCGCTGAACACAAACACGTCCCTCGAAACTCTAGGATTCCATCTTCTCTCGATCCCGAACTCACTAGTCTCTTCCGTATGTAACCTCTCGCATCTCTTGTATCAACTTTTCATCATTACCCACGAAGCTCCTTAATACGATCCAACAAAGTAATGGTCTTACTATGAAGCTAGCTACTAATGCTCCAGAGATCTCCAACGTTAAGGTCTAATCTCAAGCACTTCATTGCTCGAAAAGAAGTTGCACATAGGACACCCTCAAAGAAGATCATCAAGTAGACTTCCTACTCAAAAGCATCAAGCAACCACATTTGCTTTTTCCCGGATGATAGTCTATGATCAAATCATAATCCTTTATTAATTCCAACCATCGTCGCTGCCTCAAGTTCAATTCCTTCTGAGTAAAAAGATACTTCAAGCTTTTTATGGTCCGTAAAAAAATCCGACACGCTTTCTCCAAAAAGATAATGCCTCCAAATCTTCAAAGAAAAAGACCACACGCTAACTCCAAATCATGGGTGGGATAATTCAACTCATGCTGCTTTAACTGCCTAGAGGCATAGGCCACCACTTTTCCCTCTTGCATCAACACACAACCTAAACCTTGCAGAGAAGCATCACTGTAGACTACAAACTCTTTCCCACTTTCTGGCAAAGTAAGCACTGGAGCTGATGTCAAACGGTCCTTCAAAGTTTGAAAGCTGTTTTCACACTCATCATTCCAAGAAAACTTCACTTCCTTACGAGTTAACTTTGATAATGGCAAGGCAATTGAAGAAAATCCTTCCACAAATCTCCTATAATAACCCGCAAGTCCAAGAAAACTTCGAACTTCGGTAACATTCTTCGGCCTTTCCCACTTTACAATGGCTTCAACTTTCTTTGGATCCACAAATATCCCTTCTCCTGACACCACATGTCCAAGAAATCCAACTTCATAGAGCCAAAACTCGCACTTGGAGAATTTAGCATATAATTTCTTCTCCCGAAGAGTTTGCAAAACAATCCTAAGATGCTGAGCATGCTCCTCGTTTGAAGGTGAATAGACCAAAATATCATCAATAAACACAATGACAAACTTGTCTAAATAAGGTCTAAACACCCTGTTCATCAAATCCATAAAAGCTGCAGGAGCATTAGTCAAACCAAATGGCATCACCAAAAACTCATAATGGCCATAACGGGTCTGAAAAGCTGTCTTTGGAACATCCTCTGACTTGATCTTCAACTGATGATACCCGGACAGCAAATCAATTTTTAGAGAACACTTTAGCTCCCTTCAACTGATCAAATAAATCATCAATCCTTGGCAATGGGTACTTGTTCTTGATTGTCACCCGATTTAATTGCCTGTAATCTATGCACAACCTCATAGATCCATCCTTCTTCTTTACAAAGAGAACTGGTGCACCCCAAGGTGATACACTTGGTCGAATAAAACCCTTGTCTACAAGATCTTGCAATTGAGTCTTCAATTCTCTTAGCTCTGCTGGTGCCATCCGATAAGGTGGTATAGAAATAGGAGCTGTACCAGGTAGTAAATCTATAGCAAACTCCATTTCTCTATCTGGTGGTAAACCTGGTAAGTCTTCAGGAAAAACATCCTGAAACTCACTCACCACTGGCATCTCTTCTAAAGCTGGCTCCTTAACTCTTGTATCTACCACATGAGCCAAAATCATTGGGCAACCCTTGCCCAACAATCTTCTAGCTTCCATGGATGAAATTAAACATGAAGGCAAAGTCCTTCTCACACCCTTTAACACCACTGCGGGTCCTGAAGACACAGGAAAAGTAACTTCCTTCTTGAAACAATCAATGGAAGCATGATGTCTATCCAACCAATCCATGCCAAGAATGGCATCAAAATCTTTGATCTCCAAAGGTATTAAGTCTGCCTTCAAGACAACTCCATTAATTAGCACTGGACACTCCCTGTACACCAAACTCCTTACTACCTCTTCACCTAAAGGAGTTTGTATCACTAACTCACCACCCAAGGGGGAAGGGTCACTATTCGCATGACATGCAAATGTAGTACTAACAAAAGAACGCTCTGACCCAGAATCAATCAATGCAAAAGCATTATGCTGGAAGATGGATAGTGTACCTGTGATCACATTAGGCCTACACTCAGCCTCTTCCTCTGTCATGGCAAATACTCGGGTCTGAGCTCTGGTCTGAGGTCGATGGGCACTCGGCTGCAAGTGTTGCTAGCGCTCCCGACTTGGTAGTAATCGGGAAGATGCTACCGTCGAGAACCTCTCGAATCAGCTAGGGACGGTCCCGAGATGCTCGGGTGTAGATCCACCCCGTCCCAACTCGGACATGTCGACCTCAAATGTCCGGGCTTTGACCGCAATGGAAGCACTTGCGAGGTGTCTCGACACTCGCCCTTTATGCGGCTTTCCACAATTCTTGCACTGCTACTAGCTTCGGGCCTCGACACTAGGAGCGCTATCGAACGTGTAAGTCTCTCCGATCACCACTCTGAGATAGTGGAGGTCTAGTGGGGCCTGGAGTAGAATTGCCCTTGGAGGAACCCTCACTCCTACTCTTCTTGGATGGCTGTCCCGCCTCCAAGCTTCTTCTCTTAGCTATGTTCTCTCGAACTCTCTTGCCTTCTCTAACCAATCGCTCTCGCCCTCAAAGCCGATTGTACCATCTCCTTAAAACTTTGCTTGCTTGTAATCGCTCATTCTTTTCTCTAATACCCAAGTTCAAACCAACTTCAAATTTAGAACAAAGAACTTCCTCGATGAGGGTGCTAACTCGGAACAAAATTAGCCAAATCTTTCAATTTGCGTCTCATATTCTCAGAATCGTCTTATTTCCCCGAACCGCCTCATAAACTCATGCCTCTTCCCGATCACGGTGAAACCGGTGTAATATTCTTCATCAAATTCACGCAGAAAATCTGACCATGTAACCTGCCCAAATGATCTACTCTTCAAACTTTCCCACCAAATTCGAGCTCGCCTCCAACAACCTAGTAGCAACCCCCGAGTCCGGGTCTCACCACCTAAACTCATGTCATCAAAGGTAGCAATTACCCGCTTGACCCATTCTTTAGCAATCATGGCATCACTAGTGCCATCAAAAGAACCACATCCAAGTCTGCCGAGCTTCTTTTTAGAAGCTTGGACAAAGCTAAGGCTTGACTAGGTCCACTGGCCTCTCCTGGGGTGGAATGAACCACTGGGGCCCGTGGTGGTGCAGGTTCAGGTGCTGGGGTAGTTACTCGGGTAGTCTGAGCCCTGCCTCCCAAAAAAATCCTCCAATAGTCTAAGAAGTCCCTGGTACTCCCGGTAGGTAGGCCGCCTCCCCTGGTAGCCCAATGAGACCCTAAAGGCTTCTAATGCCTCGGGAGTTGGGATGTAAGCGTGCATGGAGTAGCTCCCTCGAACCTCCGGGCATGCATGGGCTCGCCACCGCAGGATCATGCCTTGAACCGGCCTCCCCGCCTAGGGTGGCGATGGAGATGGGGGGCGGGGTTGGTTCTCCCTCGCCTCCACCCTCTCCGAGCTCTTGGTGTAGCAACAGCTAGGGAATTAACTCTTCCACGGCGAGTGCGTGAATGTTGTGCTCGGCATCTTCATCGAAAATGAAAACATAAGACATCTTTTTAGAAATCCACAATATGCACCAATGCTATATGCGACTCGCTTGGATCCACTAGTAACAAAGACAAAAAAATCGACATTTGACCCAATCGAGAAACTAACTCTAGATCTAGATTATACTGCCTAAATCTACACCCTAAACTCTAAACCAGGGCTCTGATACCACTAAAGTATGTCACGCCCGCCTCGCTGGGTCCCACTCATGACATACCGCCACGATAACCCAAGGGAGGTCCAACACTAACTCACCCCTAGATCACCGTAAGGCTAACCTGCTTTCCGTACAAAACCACTATAACAATAATAAACATTCTAGCAATCCAATATACCCAAATGTTCCTACACAACCCATCACTTTAATTTAAACCATGACAACAACCATTCACTTAGAGAGTATACATCTCATACACAACATAAAGCTAACCAACATATTTAAAAGTATCAAAGAAGAAAGATACATATTAATATTAGGGTTGGTAATATCCTAGTGGATCCATCAACTACATGCCAAAATATATAAGCTTCATACACAGCTTAAGAAAATACAAACTACTCTGCCAAGCACTTCACGCTTCTATCCCGCTGCTGTGCCGTCACCTGGGGGAGGGAAAAATAAAGAGGGGATGAGTAACTAGGTTACTCAGTGAGTGGCTAAACATGGAGCTATATCCCATACATAATATATTAAAGTAAAAAGGTAAAAAAAATATATTTCAACTCCTCAAAATATTCAATATACTTTGACTGTCAAGTATAAATTAAGATATAAAATTTACAACAATGAAATGCTCGATAAAACTCTTTTAAATCATCTCAAAATCCATATGAGTAAGAAATCCAAGTTTATACTTTGGCTTAGTAACTCATAATTCAAAAATGTATAAATCATCGATTAAAATAAACAAATATATTTTAAATAGCCTCGAAAACCCTCCCTCACTAACCGTGGCCGCGGTTAGGTCAGGAGCCACCAAGATGCGCATATCTTGGCGTTGGCCGCTGGGAAGTTCGTGTGGTGACTCGAACAACCCAACTATATCCAAGTCGTGGGCTCTACGCTCCCACCGAAATGGCATAACCGGTTTGACAAAGATTCCACGCCACCTCTATACAGGTCGGCCCGTGGAAACCATCCACACTCTCACCGCAGTAAGTATTGGGGTTTCCCGCTCACCATCAAAACCACCCCGTCAAGAACATGAAGGCCGTAGCCCACCATTTCCATGGATATGTTCAAGACCCCACGGGTGTTTGCATAATAAAAATCCAAATATTCATTACAAACTGAAAAAGGGTCCTTATTCAGGGACTATGTTCACAAATCATGAATGAAAGCAATAAATAGCATTCCGCCCGTAGGCTAAATATATTCATCAATAGGGAACAAGTATTCACAAATGCCAATCTCACTCCAAAAAGTCAACAACTTGTTCATAACCATTCAATGAAAACATTTTTCGTTAAAAAAACAGACATACAAGAATATTCATTGAAAACACATATGTATACCTCAAATCAATTACATCATTTTTCATGGTAATATTCAATTTGTTTTTACCCAAAGCTTTTTGGTCATCATAGGAAAAAAACATCAATCTTTTTATAAGGATACATAATTCAAACATATCTTCTAAAAACATATTTTTTTCAAATCATAACAACAACATATGTATATTAATAATCTTTAGTAAAAAAACCATGAAGGAGATCAAATCATAAATCCTCATGATATCCAAATCCAATGAATAACATCTCAAGAGTTTTATAGATAGAAATCTTGTCATTCAAAGGCCAATATATATATATGTATATATATGCATGATATATAGTCCATAATTTAGTAAATCCCACTCACAAACTTGGCGAGCTAACACCCTCCAAAGTTACTTGTCTATAATCTCTTTTCCTTTGCTTGAAGCTTCTCCTCCTAGAAGCCGTTAAACAACCAACAAAAAGCAAGATTCAACAACAATACTACAACCAATTAAAAAAAGAAGGAAAAATGTGCTTAAAATAGGAGTAAATTGTTTCTAGAGTTTTTCTAAGCACTCTAATAAGAAGATATAACAAGAATGAAACCTTTAAAATCCTCAAAAATCAGCAAAAAAAGAACAAAAAGGAATTCAACTTGGGTCGGTGCTACAGTAACCCGAACCCTTGAGGTGCAAGATGTCTCTCATTTCCTCACCAAATCATGGTTTTACAACCTTAAAATGATTCTAATCTTTAAATCACTTCAATAACTAAGATTTCTCACAAAAATTTCAAAGAATCACAACAAGGATGAGAGGAGTGAAAAGGAGGAAGTTGATGTAGCCTAACTCACCGATAATCCTCTCTATGCCTTAATCGAACTCTTCTTCTTGTAAGGAGATGAGATTTCCACTTCTTCTTTTGTTTGGGGATCAAAGATGAGAGGTTTGAAGAGAGAAAAATGAAGAAAATCAGAGGAGAAGGAAGAAGGAGAGAAAAAGAAGCTAGGAATGTCCTAGAAGGTCCAAGAAGGTCAATATATATGCCAAGGCTCGTGAGACCACTTTGAGGCCACTTCTGAAATCTTCACGGGCTCCATGCGCCCGCATGGAGGCCGTGAGGCTTTCAGGTTGGTCCATTTCAGCCCACAAAAATTGAATTTTTACCAGAAACCCTCACGGGCTTCCATGCGCCCGCATGGAAACCGTGAGGCTTTCAGGTTAACCTCCAAAATGACTCTCTCCCACTTTAAAAACCTCCCAAAAACCATAACTAAGTTCCTAACACAAAAGAACACTCAAAATACTTAAACAACAAGTTAAACTCAAAAGGCAAAACATAAGCAAAGTAAAGAAAAAAGTCAAACTCCCACACTTACAGCTTCCCAAAAAACTTAAAAATAAAAGAAATTCACAATACCTTCTTTAATTGGTAATTAGAAGTGTGTTTAAAAGCAAGATGTTGATTCCACAAGGACAATGAATACTAAATACTAACCTAATTTCTATTATCTAACCTCAATAATAATTAATTTAAGAATTGAAAAAGAAAAGAAAACAAGTGAATGCAAATACAATCAATACAATTAATCAGGCAAGAGAAAGTCATTCAATAAAAGCAGTGCATGGATTAGGTAACCCTTTAACTAAATTCATGACATTTGAGAACACACAATTAAATCACAACATTATATAGAATTGAACTGATGAAAAAATTTAATATTCAAGATTCCACTAAACATTCATCAACCCCAAGCAACAAAGTACGCTTAGACACCCATGTTAGAAATGATTAAGCAAGATTCAATAAAACTATAAGAATTCAAAGGAATTATAAAGAATTCCTTTCAATCTTCATGGATTAGAGAATAGATATCTTATTCTCCAAGAAGAATCTTCATCTTCATTCAACCTCAATTCCTTGTTGATCTAGCATTTGAAATTTGGGGATTGAAAACCTACCTAGGGTCTCAACTAAGTCAGTGAAAAGATTCTTGAATATGCGTATATGAAAAGTTTTGAAAATGTCTCTAAAAAGCCCCCTTTGTAATATCAAGTCTTGCTATTAGTAGGGTCTGAATTTTGCTTAACCACAAGTTCCACTATAGCCATGGTCATAGTCATTGTCCTTAAAGTAAAAGATCATCAAATATTGGCTCAAAACCCTACAAGAACCTTAAGTCATTTCACTAAGGCCATAGTGAGTCCTCACTAGGACCTCAAGATGGTTGTGGTCATATCCAAATGACCACTAACTTTTCACATGTTCTGGAATTGGCTATAGTTTTCAAACTACTACCATGGTCAAGGAGGTAGTGACTCCTAATTGATGCATCAATTGAAACCATAAAATATCTAAATGGTTCACATGATAGGTCGATTAGCCTATAAATATTGCTTTTCACCTCTCTTACTCTTTTACCTATCTCTTCTCTCATCTGCTAGTATCTCAATTTTCTCATCTCCACTGATCCCTTGTCAAAAGAGGACTTTATCCAATGTTTACGAGGTACATGACTTCTCCTTTTTAAGATAGCTATATATGCAAATACTCAAATATTAACTATTATCCATTAGGAATTATTTGATCTTATTCAAATCCTCAATTAATATTTCTATGTCCTTAATTTTTTATTTCCTTTCCAAAGAGAGTAAACTTGTTGAAATTTATGTTGTTTTCATCAAATTGTTATTCTGTATGAAATCTTTAAAATAGCAATGCAATTTGTTAAATCTATATATTTCAATTATTCAAATACATTAATGATCTATTAATTCTTGTAATTTTTAATCATTTTTAATATGGGTAAAAGTTTATTATTTAAATATATTTTGCTCCTTATATTGTTATGTAGATATATGTTATTACTATTATTCTTCATCAAATATTTAACATAATATTATAATAATTGAAATCTATATACTTCAATAGTTCAAATTTAATACAGAAGCATCATTTCTATATATTTTAATTATTTCCAAAATGTACTCAACTTTTATTGCAAATAAACAAAGATAGGTATGCTTAGGTTGCAGTATTCTTATACCATAATTCTAGTGCTAGACGTGAACAAAGTGAAGACATCATTGTCTTCACACCCTTTAAATTCAATCACAACAGAATTTTAAAAAGATTTATCAAAGCAACATGTACAAGGTATAAGAAAACTGATCACAATTGTGAGACATGCATTTGCATTAATATAATCCTAGACATGCATGGTTGTCCCCTAGAATGTTATTTGTGACATTAATGTTTTGTAACATCTAATTTTTGTTTAATGTTTAATTTCAAAACAATACATTTTGTGGACATGTTTTCTTTTTATTAAAGTTACCTTTTACCATTTATATTTCTATATTATACAATTATGAGGGGAATTCAAAACTATTCCTCAACACATTTGATCTATTAGTTAAGGTGTTTGACTCATTATTCTATATTTCAGAAAGCGATACTGCAACAAAATAAAATTCTTTGAATTGGTTAAAAAAAAGTTATAATTCAATCTAATAAATATTTTTGAACTATTCAGAATATGAACTAGTGACTTAAGGAAAACAACGATGTTTATAACTACTCAAGACTTCAACAATTTATCCTTTTATATAAAAAAAAAGGACTATACATCAAAAAATGGAATGTTTAAGTTAAAATTGGTATTTGCAACAATGACATAGTTGATTGAACCATTTAATAAATGAAATGAATAATGCATCACAATACATGGATTGTTAAATAGAATAAAAAATCTATACTTGTGACATAGGCAAGCTATTATTATAGATTATTATTGACTTATTATACATACACAAGATTTAAATCCTTATACCATTCATTCATTTTATTCAATGAAATCCTCACATTCAATAACTGCTTTAACAAGGATCGTAAAAAAATGTCACCTAAGCCATGAATTAATTTAATAATAATTAATGCTTATTTCACATGAAAAATGACAAACTAACATCAAGGTTAAAGATTTCAATATTTATGTCATTGCTGAAATTTCCTTATTGACGAAGAAATCGTAAAATTTATGGTAGTACTTTTTGATTAAAGGTGCACTATGGTAACCGCTACCGCACCATTGTGCTTCAAATATCAAAATTGCATTGGATGCTCATGGTGGTGGGATGCCCAACTAATAGAGTAATAATGGCGAAAGTGACAGTAGATAGTGGTTGGGTAACAAGGGTACTAACAAAAATATAATTAATTATACACGTCATCTATGAAAATTATATTGATGCATATACTCAAAATTATCACCAATAGTTACATTACACAAAATATAAATTTTACAAGTTATACTATTGGTTTATAATTTTGAGTATATACATAAATATAATTTCATATAAATAGTATTTTGTATGAACCTTGGAATTTGTATTTTTTTTAATTCTTTTGACTATTACATATATATGAGATTTAAAACAAGTTATGCAAGAAAACATTTTTTATATTATAAATATTCTCTTTCAATATTTGCGCAATTAGTAAGATGGTGAGGATATATTGCATTTGAATTTCATGTTAGAATTTAATGATATCATCGATTTCGCATTTGCTTTAATGTAAATTATGGGATGAGTAATGAATTTTAAATTCAATAATTATTTAATGAGTAAAATAATATCTATATATTTCATAGTTCTGCTGGAGTTTTTTCGAGTTGATGACCACTCAATATTTTTTCCAAGCACACACAACTATACCACTAAAGCAAGAAAAAAGACTCCAAAATTATTTACTCAATTAGGCCCAACAATAGCCTACGCTTGGAGGGTCAAGCATGTAGATAAATCCACTAAAGAAGAGAAGTAATTATGGGTACAAGACTCTCACACATCCATTTCAAGGATTAAAAGTATCCTCTCTCTTAATTGCCAGGTGCCTACTCTCTTACCCACATTCTTAAATCTCTCTCATCATGGCTTAGCCTAAATCTTCATAGTAGGGTCTTATATAGACGTCTCCATGTCCCAAAGATAGAACATCAATCTTTTAGAATTTGTATGTGGTTACTAACTTGGACACCTTCCAAAATTAGAAGTTACAACTCCAACTTTACCCGAGGTTGCAACATGGCTTATCTGCTGACCTTGGTTGTGTTCTGGCCCAACGTGACTTCAGTAGGCATACAACACTTATGTTTGAGTCGAATGCAATTGAATCCTCCAGATCTTGACTTGTCAACAACTAGCTAAACTTCTCACAATGCCATTAGCATTACTTTCTTAAAGGTCGCACCCCCACCATGGCGCATCTTTTCCATACCAAACATAGTCTTCAACAATCTCAAAGATTTTCTACTAAACTTGATCTCTAAGTCACCTAAGTTTGTTCTTCACAATATTCTAGTTACCAAACTTGATGTGCCAATCACAAGTTTGGTTCTTCACAATCTTGTCTTCAATCTTGAACATATTTAGTCATATCTCTAAATAGCTTCATCCACATTTAGCTTTGTCTTCAAATAACTTCTTCCAAATCTGAGCTTCAAATTGCCTTGCCAAATATTGATCAAGTCTTCATTTAACCACTAATCAAACTAGGGCTCCAATATGTGAACTTGACCCTCAAGTAATTGAACCAATGGGCATTTAATTTGGTTTCTTTTTGCTTGCAGCTTAAGTAAAGATTATCCTTGACTTTATATCCCTTACAAAGATAGCTCCTTATTCAATAATCTTAGGCTAAAAAATATCTTTTCCAAGATGACATGACACCAACCCTTGTCATCAATGCATGCCATCTTAGTTGCCACTATTAGGATTATGGCTCGAATTCCAACGAGGATACTTGTATTAGAGCATCTCATTTGTATTATACATTATAATTATTATTATTAAATAGGCATTTATTTTGATTCTTATATAAATCTTGCGAAGGCTTTATAATTAGTTTTGAATATCATAGTTCATGTGTATTAAGTTAAACCGTCTATTCTTTGTGGCATAAAGAGGAGAGCACTAGAATGGTTTTGTACTTATACACTTAAATAATTTGCAAATTGGAGAATCTTTAATTGGCCATTAAAGGTTCATATGGATTTCTATGACATATTCTTTGGCAAAGAGTTCTAGTTGAACGGTATGGAATAGTGGGAGCATATGTCATAAATGCATCAGTAGGATTGGTGTATTCGAACATGACTCGCAACAAACCAATCACATGGGTTTTACTCTTTGATAGTCAATGATTAGGATTGTTGGTTATAATCATATGAGTGGACATTAGAGTTGAGGAATCATGATCACAATGTATTTGTGACGACTAGTCTATTACCACAGTCGTAAGGCTCAGTTTACCTTTTGGTAGGGCTGACCTCGAAATGCGACTATGTCAGCCAAGTTGAGTGATCACCAAGGAATTCATTCTCTCAGATGTAAATGAGTTAGTATCCTATGTAATTATAAATATATGGGATTAGAAGACCTTGACTAAGGCAGTCAGACTAATCGTGTGGGACACAAAGGATAGTTTGGTAATCTAACCCTACTATAGTTATTAGCATGCGATCAAGTTCAGTGAGTTTGACAATTACCATGGCCCTCACTCGGTTGGGATACAAGAACGAAGGGTTTATACACATGTGGTAATCATAATCATAAAGGTTCATAATGATCTACTGATTCGTGTTCAATTGGGTTATGACGTGGGGCCATGGAGCTGGCTACATATCACCTACATCATTTGGTATCCTCCCACTGCCAATCAGAACGAACCTAGGGAGTCATGCTTAAAGGGGTAAAGAATTAGTCTCGTTTTTAAGTGCAAGGATAAAATTGTTAATTTACAATGTTACTTCATGGAATGAGTGAAATTGTAAATTGGTGAAAGGGTTTTTGCCTTAAGTTTAAATTTTGATTTAAATTTGATGGAGTCGAATAGATAATAAAAATTATAAGGACTCAAAGACAAAAGTGTTTTAGTTACATGAGGACTCATATTTCTAATAGAACTTCTATGATGAGATTTATCATATCATTAAGGTTCATAATTTGAATTAGACTTCATAATTGAATAATTTTTATCATATTATGAATGTTCATATTTTGAATAGGACTCATAATTGAATAATGTTTATCATGTTTTATGAAATCTCTGTAAATATGACTCTTCCCCAACCCTAGAATCAATCAATTAATTCTCTAGTGAGAAAAATCCACAAGCTCTTTCTTCCTCTCTAACCCTAGCTCTATTTGGAGAAGAAGAGGAGATTGTTTCTTAATTCCGGCTTGTGATCTAGAGGCATGGAACTTTTGTTCGGCACTAGGAGATCTACAACAATCCGAGAGACAAATTCGGCACATCAAAGGAAAGGCTTTCAAATATTAAGAGGTAATTTTCTAGGCTTTTTAATTAAATTACGGTGTTCATTTAAACAATAAGAACATATCACAAATTTATTATTGCTACCGCATGCCTTTGATGATGTTCTTTGATTTTTAAGATATTACCTGACAGCCACATCATCCTTTTGCTGGACAAGTTGTCAAATAATACCAATTCTGTGCTTTTGCACTACCAATATTAAAAAAAATATTGGTATAAAATAAAAATTCATTTGAATAGATCTCAGGGGACCAAAATATCATGTCCCCTTGGCAATGTTCATAATAAATTTGTAACAAAAAAATAAAAACTATTTGTCTCTCAATGGGTTATGTGTCCTTGATTGATTGTCCCGCAAGTGCATGGGGTTGCCAAGTAATACCCCTCCCACGAGCACAAGGAGGTCGTATTCCCAAGGGCCCAAGAAGCTACCCTTGCTTACTCTTCATGTGATAGTTTGGCCTACCAATTCGAGTGTTGCGACAAACTTATAAAATACAACTCAAACTCTAGTAAAAAACTCAACAATGAAGGTGATACTCTAGGGATAAACTGGACAAGGAATTCGTCACGGATGTGGATTCCCAAGGGGGCTACTAACGTGTGAAGTTGCTCTAACTAGTATGTAATTGGGTAGTTTTGACCGAGAAACCCTAAATTAGACCAACCCAATGGCCACAGTAATTGCTTCCTAATCAAGTATGAGTATTGGATACAGAACCTCTTCCACCTAATTCCTCGCACAATTGCAATGAGAGTGGTAGGTCTCTCAAGTTAGGGTTGAAACACAACCAAGGACAACCCTGACAATGGACGGGTACAAATATCGGATAGTCACGGTGTATTCATACATGTATCCCTTCCAAGCTTGGTGTGCCTAATACTAGGGCAATGGTCATGCAACCTAGTAGCGTCTAGCAATTGATATACCGAGTTCTCATGCATACCAATACATTCAAAAACACCAAACAAGGATCACAAACAAACCCAAATGCGATAAACAAGTCAAGCAACCATTCTATACAAGTTCACCCCCAAGGTTCACCTACATCCGGTGACCTTGGGGGTTTCGTTGTCCATAGCTACAAAATACTCAAGGGATTACATAAAAACAACCAAACAACACATAAGAAACACTCCCTCAAAGATTGGAGGCCGAATAACGCTTCCAAAGATGCCACTAAAGGGATGGCTTCCCTCGTCGTTCTTCCTCTCAAAATGTGGATCAAGGGGGTGGATCTCATCGTATCTCGTTTTCCTCATCATTCTCTCCCCGGAAATGCACTCCAAAACCTTCTCCTAGCTTGGATCTAAAGATGCTGATGTGAAGTTTAAGAGGCTAGGGTCCTGCCTCTTCCAAAATGCCCTATAAACCTTATAAGGACCCTTCTTGGGATACCATACGGTCTGGCATGCGGGCTGCATACAGGTCATTAAAATTCCAGAAATTCATATAAACTGCTACAGTGAAACTCTAAACTTATATTTTCTTCATGTCTTCATGCTACAATGTTGCTATAGTGCCAGGGCTTTAAAACGGTGTTTTTGGTTTTGATTTCTTCTCAAATCCCGTTGTCAACCTCCCCTAGGCTTCATTTGCACCTATAACATGAAAGGAACCAATTTAGACTGAAAAAGGGCATCAATTAATACAAAAATATGTGAATCATATGCGCAAGTACATAAATAATACATACATTTAGGTGTTTATCAAACATTCCCACCCATAAGTGTTTTCTTGTTTTCAAGAAAACAAACATGAAGAACAGGGCAAGAAGATAAATGTCTAAATGTACGACCTCAAGCTTAACCATAAAGAACTCCACAAGCATAGATGGAAGGAAATCCAGAGTGTGAGTTGTTCTATAGGTAACCGGGTAAAAGAATTAGTCTTATTTCATCTAAAGTGCACCTGTGAGTGTGTGCTAACTTCCAACCCTAACCTCCATACCATGGATCACCCTAAAGTGTCTATTTACTCCACAGACAATGAAGTTGGCATTAAGATGTTAAAGACATCCTCAATACCCAGATAAGAGTCCTTTGGGTCCTCTATTAAACTCTAGCTCTCAAGTGGCCATGCAATAGGTTTCAGGGGACACAGACGAGATACTTTATTCCTTACTTACATATATACATACATTTTTTTTCATTGAGTCCGACTAACATAGATTGAACAAAAATCTTTTTGAAGGATACAAATGCTGATTAGGCACAAGAGGCACCCAACTTACTCGTTTACAGTCTACATAGATGCATTCATACTAAAATAGCAAAGGAATTCTATCGTAGACTCATTTTTTTCATTTACATACTGTATCGTGTGTCCCTTGGTATAAAGCCTGCTATACAATCTCACTTAAGACTAAAGAAATAATAAAGGATCTCAAAAGCTCTTAAAAGAGTATTGAAAGTAGAATTTAATATTTTAATGCCAAAAGCATTATGATGGGTTGGTTGGAGTGTATAAGGTGAAAGTGATCGTGCAAAAGTTTGAAAGTGCACTAAAGATAAAACAAAACATCATTTAGGCACAAAAATGAAATACAACTCACATCTATCAATCCTTCAAGCTAGGAAGTTCTAAACTAGGTATTATGGTTATCACAGGTAAATCATGCATTCAAAATGATTAAAGTATCCCATCCCCACACCTAAAGTTGTACATTGTTCCCAATGTACATGGATCAATAGAACATGGTGCTAGATATGCAATAAAAATAAAGGGTCAGAGTAAAGAAACTTCCCCAATTAGTCAATGAAGTAAATGCCAAGTGTGCGTGGACAGGGATAATTTGCGAGGGTCATGGAGTCTGAAGCTTCTTCAAAGATCAATTCTGAAAAGAATAGGAAATGTATCACAGCTCAAAAAATAAATAAGGAGAAGCGAGTAACATAGATCAAAAAAGATAAATATAGTTTAGTAGGGTCGGAGCCCTAACTAACTAAGAGGTACAAAGTAGAAAGAAATATATCCAAATGCACACACAAATACAAACAACAAGACAATAAAAACAAAAACACTGTGTCGTGAATCTAAAGTTTTGGTGAGAGTGATGACGACATGCACGTGGTCATGGTAGAGGAAGTGACTAAGCCACATGTCTTCACAACTTCCCAATCAATCCTTCGAATGGCGCCGAACCCCTTTTTTGACAATAAGGCGTATCTTGTCTTGTGGGATTTATTTGTAAACCTTGGCTAACTAACAGTCAGTGGAGGGATTCTCCAACCTCTTTTGGTGGCCAAATGCTTGGGCGGCATCCCTACAAGACAATACAACCACCATTAAACCAAATATTCATGAAAACAATGCTTAATGAAGCTAAAAGGCTGAAATTTATGTATTGCTACAGTAACTTCGGGAACCTTTTGCAAGAGTTTCTTTTTTTAAAAGTAGCAACCAAAATTTCCAAAGCTTATAATTCAAGCTAAACAATCACAACATGCATTTACATCATATCCCCCAAAGCTTTCATCATAAACAAGCAAGAAAATCCATAATTTAAGAGAGATATGAAGCTTACCTTTGGTTAGGGCACCTTGAAGGAGATGAAGTGAAAACTCAGCTAAAATGTCGATAAAACCTTGAAATCTTTCCAAAAACTTCTTTGTTAGGATGAGGAGAATGTTTTAGTGAAAAAAGAATGAAGAAAAATGGTGGAGAAATGAAGAGGAAAAGAGATGAAAAAGATATAGGGAGGGGAGGGGTCGGCCATCCATGTGGGAATCCATGAGTTTCTGGATGCCATGGATGGCTGCATGAGTTTCTAGATGGCATCCAGACCACTCATGCGGTCAACAAACTAGCATTTTCTAGTTTTTTCACAAAGTGCTCATCCTAACAACTATAAAACACATAAAAACAAAGCTGAATTCACCTATAAACATCTAAAATATGTTGTTTTATATGCCATGATGAATGATAATCCAAAGAACTCATAGCAACCATGGAGGAACATAATTAAATATATTAAGAAAATGACTAAATAACTACAACCACACACTTCCATGAGTTTCTGGATGCCATGGATGGCTGCATGGGTTTCTAGATGGCATCCAGACCACTCATGCGGTCAACAAACTAGCATTTTCTAGTTTGTTCACAAAGTGCTCATCCTAACAACTATAAAACACATAAAAACAAAGCTGAATTCACCTATAAACATCTAAAACATGAAGTTTTATATGCCATGATGAATGATAATCCAAAGAACTCATAGCAACCATGGAGGAACATAATTAAATATATTAAGAAAATGACTAAATAACTACAACCACACACTTGAAGACAAAAAGCACTCAAGCAACCAAACACACCTAAAATACGAAAACACACAACCACACACCAAAAAAAATACGAAAACACAAGTGCAAAGAATTTAAAAGATTAGGTTGCCTCCCGAGGAGTGCTTGTCTAATGTCTCTTGCTCGACGTGTCTTACCTCAATGTCACGGTGGGCCAAAGGGGGTTGAGTTACCTCCATTTTTGAGTGAAGTGTCACCACATGGAAAATAATGCTTCAACCGGTGACCATTGAGCTTGAATGTCCCTTTCTTCGGATGACTTATCTTGACAACCCCATGGGGAAAACTTGTGAAACTATGTATGGCTCATGCCATCTTGATTTTGACTTCCCTAGGAAAAGTTTTAGCTTGGAGTTGAAAAGTAACACTTGATCCCCTTCTTGAAAGCATTTAGCTTGCTTGATATGCTTGTCATGGTGCTCTTTCATCCTCAACTTGTAGCGCACTAAATTTTTATAAGCCATGGCTCACCATTCGTTTAACTCATTTAATTGAAATTTTCTCTTGTGGGCACTGATATAAGGATTGAAGTATAATTGCTTTATGGCCCAGTAAGCCTTATGTTCCAATTCAACGGGCAGATGACATGCTTTCCTTTAGACCATTCTATAAGGTGTTGATCTAATAGGTGTCTTATAAGATGTTCTATATGCCCATAGTGCATCATCAACCTTGTTTGCCCAATCCCTCCGCTGATGATTGACAGTTTTCTCAAAGATGCGCTTCAACTTCCTATTCGACACTTCAACTTGGGCACTAGTTTGAGGGTGATATGCGGTTGACGTTCTGTGGGATACCCCATACCGTTTCATAACTTTTTCGAACTAGGAGTTGCAGAAATGAGTGCCTCGGTCACTTATGATTACCCTTGGTGTGCCAAATCAGGAGAATAGTTTTTTTAGAAATTTTACTACCACTCTTACATCATAGGACAGAGAAGCTTGTGCCTCCACCCACTTGGAAATGTAGTCGAAAGCCAACAGAATGAACTTTTTGCCCTGGGAGCTAGGGAATATGCCCATGAAATTGATTCCCCACACATCAAATACTTTGCAAGATTGGTTCCATGTTGCGGCATTTCTTCCCTTTTTGAGATATTACCTGCTCTCTGGCACTTGTCACAATGCCGCACAAGTGTTTGTTAATCTTGGAACATAGTAGGCTAATAAAATCCCGCATTGAGGGCCTTTGTGGCTGTCCTGTTTCGATTGTAATGGCCCCCTATAGGACCTGAGTGACAATGCATCAAATTGTCATGCCCCTCATCCATTGAGACACAGCTCCTAACAATCTAATTAGAACACATCCTGAAAAGATATGGGTCTTCCCATATATAGTGCTTCAAATCGGTGAAAAATTTCTTCCTTTGCTGATATGTAAACCCTTCGGGAATGTTTTTGCTGCCAAATAATTCGCAAAGTCAGCAAATCACAGAGTCTCATCTTCCTCAACCACATGAATACTACACAGTTGTTCCTTAGGGAATGTGTAGCTTATCTCTCCTTTTTGAAAAACATCATCATATGGACCCTCAAGGCATGAAAGATGATATGCAGCTAAGTTTTCTACCCTCTTTTCATCTCTTATTTCTAAATTAAACTCTTGTAATAGTAGAACCCAACGAATTAGTTGAGGCTTGGCATCTGATTTGTTCAACAAATACTTTACTACAGAATGATCCATATACACAATCACCTTAGATAGCACCAAATATGACTGAAATTTGTCAAATACAAATATGAAAGTGAGCATTTCTTTCTCAGTAGTAGTGTAATTCTCTTGAGCATCGTTCAGGGTTTTGCTTGCGTAATTGATAGGGTGGAAGTGGTTATCTCATCGCTACCCAAGCACCACTCCCACTGCAAAGTCACTAGCATCATACATTAATTCGAATGGCAAATTCCTGTCCCGGGAGACCATGACTGGTGCTTCCACAAGTTTCTTCTTTAGGGTGAGAAAAACATTCATTAAATCTTCATTGAACTCAGAAGTGACATTCTTTTCAAGTAGTTTTATCAATGGTCGGGGAATTGAAGAAAAGTTCTTCACAAATCTCCTATAATACCCAGCGTATCCCAAGAAGCTTCTAATTTCTTTCACTAATGTAGAAGGAGGATTTTCTCATTGGTAGAAACCTTCGCCCTATCCACTTCAATTTCCTTCTGTGAAATTTTATGCTCAAGCACTATGCCTTCCCTGACCATGAAGTGGCATTTTTCCCAGCTGAGTACTAAATTTGTCTCCTTACACCTGCACATGACCCGTTCATGATTTCTGAGGCATAGCTCAAATGAATCACCAAAGATTGAGAAGTCGTCCATAAATAATTCCATGATGTCTTCCACCATATCTTCAAAAATTACCAACTTGCACCTCTAAAATGTAGCCGGCGCATTACATTAACCGAAAGGCATCTGGTGGTAAGCGAATGTGTCGTACGGGCAAGTGAAAGTGGTTTGCTCTTGATCTTCTAGGGCAATAGGAATTTGGAAGTAGCCTGAGAGAGCATCTAGGAAGCAATAGTATGTGTGCCCTGCTAGATGTTCAAGCATCTGGTCGATGAAGGGCAAAGGGAAGTGGTCCTTCCTTGTAGCATCATTGAGCTTCATGTAATCTATGCACATCCTCCAAGCTGTGAATGTTCGGGTGGGAACAAGATCATTCTTATTCGTTGGTGGTAACTGTCATTCCTCTATACTTGGGTACTACTTGCACTGGGCTCACCCATGCACTGTCAGAAATGGGGTAAATAATGCCTGCATCAAATAGCTTAATAACCTCTTTCTTCACTATCTCTTTCATGTTGGGGTTAAGTCTTCATTGGGGAATTGCCTTGGACATGTGATTATCTTCCATGAGAATATTATGTGTACAGAAGGACGGGCTAATCCCTTTAATGTCAGAAATTTTCCACGCAATTGCCCTATTATGTTTCTTCAGTATGCTTAAGAGCCGCTCCTTTTGCTTAGCTGTTAGGTCTAATGCAACAATGACCAGGAGTTTAGATTCCTTTTCCAAGAAGGCATATTCTAGATGTTTAGGGAGAGGTTTCAACTCTAATTATGGGGCTCCTCAATTGATGACTTCTGCCTTCCATAATTCCCAAGATTAAAGTATTCAGCGTTACTGTCTTTCCCTTCTGTAGAGCTTCCACTAGTTGAACCCTCTTCCATGATCGAAACCTCATCCTCAACCAGCCTTATTAGTTCTGAAGGGTTATCACAATCTCTTCTTAGTTCTTCTCTAGTGGCTTCAGGTTGATAATTCGCCAAGCAAGATTCAGTCACATGGTGTTCCCCTTCTGATTCCATATACTATTTAAAGAAGGCCTGAACCCCTTGACTCTTGAGAGTTGGAGTGGCTAAGCCATTAACATACTGCTTCATCCATTGCTCAAGTATAACTCACCCAACTATGATGGTTCACTTGGGGAATAGACATATGAATCCTGCGATAAGTAATTGTCAACCCAACTGTTAGTTAAAGCCATAATTTACAGAGAAAAGAAGAAATATGTACAAGAATAATTTTTAGTATTTGAAAAGTACAAAGAAGACAAGTTAAGATAATATAATTATGCAGATGGAGACTTGAATATACAAATACAAAATTAAGAACAAGAGAAGCAAAGAAAATAAAGAATGGCCAAATCAACCAACTCTATGTTTTCCGAGTATTTCTCGTGGGTCCCCGGTAACAGCTCCAAAAACTTGATCGATTGTCCTACAAGTGCACGAGGTCGCTAAGTAATAACCCTCGCACCAGCAAGAGGGGGTCGTATTCCCAAGGGCCCGAGAAGCTACCCTTACTTCCTCTTCGTGTGATAGTTTGGCCTACCAATTCGAGTGTTGTGACAAAATTTTAAAATGTAACTCAAACTATAGTAAAAAGCTCAACAATGAAGGCGATACTCGAGGGATAAACAGGATAGAATTGGTCACTGATGTGGATTCCCAAAGGGGCTAATAATGTGTGAAGTTTCTCTAACTAGTATGAGAATTGCTCCCTAATCCAGTATGAGAATTCGATACTGAACCTCTTCCGTCCAAATCCTAGCATGATTGTAATGAGAGTGGTAGGTTCCTGAAGTTAGAGTTGAAACACAACCAACGACAACCCTAACAATGGAAGGGTACAAATACCTTATGGTCATGGCGAATTCGTACATGTATCTCCTCCAAGCTTGGTGAGCCTAATACTAGGGCAATGGTCATACAACCTAGCAATGTCTAGCAATAGATATACCAATTTCTCATGCATAGAAATACATTCAAAAAAACCAAACAAGGATCACAAAGAAACCCAAATGCAATAAACAAGTCAAGCAGCCATTCTACACAAGTTCACCCCAGGTTCACCTACATCCTGTGACCTTGGGGGTTTTGCTGTCCATAGCTACAAAATACTCAAGGAAATACATAAAAACAACCAAACAACACATAAGAAACACTCCCTCAAAGATTGGAGGCTGAATGATGCTTCCAAAGATGCCACTCAAGGATTGGCTTCCCTTGTAGTTCTTCCTCTCAAAATGTGGATCAAGGGGTGGATCTCGTTGTATCTCACTTTCCTCGTTGTTCTCTCCCCAGAAATGCCCTCCTAAACCTTTTCCTAACTAGCTCAGATCTGAAGATGGTGAAGTGAAGTTCAAGAGGCTAGGGTTTTGCCTCTTACAAAATGCCCTAAAAAACCTTATAAAGACCCTTCTCGGAATGCCATGCGGTCTGGCATGCCTGCAGCATATTGGTCATGAAAATTCAAGAAATTCATGTAAATTGCTGCAGTGAAATGCTACAGTAACTGCTACAATACTATACACCACCATCTGTGTGCCAGTATGAAACTCCAAACTTAGCATTTTCTTCATGTCTTCATGCTACAATGTTGCTACAGTGCCAGGGCTTTAAACCAATGTTTTTGGTACCGATTTCTTCTCAAATCCCATTGTCGAGCTCCCCTAGGCTTCATCTGCACCTGTAACACAAAAGGAACCAACTTAGACCTAAAACAGGCATCAGTTTATACAAAAATACCTGAATCAAACGCGCAAGTACTTAAATAATACATACATTTAGGTGTTTATCTGTTCTCATATCAATTGACTTATTTAAAGTTTCCAAACAAGGGTTTTAAAAGTTGGATTGCTTTAATTATTAAATTTTGTAAAATAAAAGGCATACTAGCAAATAATGTGATAATCTTTTTATTGTTTTTATTTTTATCACGTCTATCGTTCACTACCAGACTTCATGCACAAAAACTGAAAAGAACTATATAGAAACTAGAGATCGAAAGGAACAACTTTTATATTGAAAGTAAAGACTAAAACACTCTCTATTTTTCTGGAAAATTGATACAAATATGGATTTTATTAAGAAAAACATATATAAGCATCAAAAGAAAGAACATCTTATATACTGTCAAAGTTTAGTAGCTGAAATGAAATATACTAGCTTATTCACACAGATACGTGTTAATCTCTTCTTAACCTCACCGCTTGACCAGCTTCCATGCCTCAAACTTACTCTAGACCTCTTATCATCAAATAACAGCCGTACACTACTAGCACAATCCATGGCATCTTTACTGCCTTGAACTAAAGCGCACATCTCTGATTGATCAGATCCGGAAAACACAATTACAATCCAACCCTGATGTTGGACTTTCCCCGCTGCCTCGAATATATGCACTATCTTTGATCTTCAAATCCTGATCGTTCTTCACAAACACAATCCGAGCTCACGCCATTTACCTCGAACTTAAATAGCCTTGCTTGATCAAACGTATCCTTGATAAATGCTTGTGTGATATGAATGCGAAGCGTTCATTCCTTATGTTGAGCATTACTTTTCTCAGGTTTCTACACTAATATGTGTTTTCTTATGTTACTTTCGTGCAGGTAGGGTTGTGAGGCCAAGTATGAAGTAAAGAAGCCAATGTGGATTACAATGCACCGATTTTGGAGGAAATCTTGCTAAGGTTCAAACGCGAAGGCATAGGTCGATGTGAGATGCTAGAGTGTGTGCAAACCTCCTCGTATTCGAGTTTGGCACATCCATTTGGAGGGGCACAAAGGCAGTCACACTCGAGCATTCCGAGTTACGCACATAGAACAAGAGCTCCACCAACTTGCTTATCATTGAAGAAGCAAGTGATCTACGACGTGAACGTGTGCCCTTTTGCATTACTCCAATGAAAGTATGGATTCGGGAAGCTATTCAGGCGGATACTGTAGCAGAGAACTGCAGCACACGGTAGCAAGTACTGTAGCAACACTGTTCACAGACGACCGAGAAAACAGAAGTTCAGAGAATCCACACAGGCATGTGGAAATTATCCATGCCCGTGTGGAAATTCCGCACGGGCGCGTGAAGAATCCACGCCCGTGATGTCGCCTGATTCCAGTCCTATTTAAAGCTGAATCAGCCCCGATTTAGTATTTTTTTTCTCCATCTTTTCCCCAACTTGAGAGAGGGCTTCGGCTAGGATTTTAAGGGGTATTGGCCAAGGTTTTGAAGAGGTTCTACGGCTTCGACATCGTCATTCCTGAGGAAGAAGGTTGGTAGGGGAGCTTCCGTCGAGGGGTATCCTATACCAGACGAGGGAATCCTTGGACGACGAGTAAAGGACTTTCCACAAGACCATCTACACGACTATCGAGGGGGTTTCTTTATGGATTGATTGCTTTTACATTCTATTTCTTTGATTGTACTTAGCACCATGGAGAGCTAAACCCCTAGTGGGTACTTGGGTATTTGTGAACCCTAGGATATATTCGTTTCTTTGAATCTCTTTATTATGCTTTCAATAAATTGATGTTGATTGTGAGTTCCAACCTTGAATGCTTGTTTGTATGAACATTTCCCCAAGAGTGGCACTAGGGTTGAGAGTTCTTGTTGGTAACCTTGTAAGTAAGTGACACACCACGAGCGTTAGACACAGCTAGGTTGGAGAGGGTTGAGAGGGTGAGTCGAGAGGTACAGGAGCGTCCACTTTTCCTCCGACGTGATAGATTCAATCTTCGTTCCTCGAGTTCTTTGTGGCCATAATAGAGTGAATGGTCTAAGGGATGAACTTCCACTGGGACTTAGTTGCACGTGCAACAGAGTGAAACATTGAGGTGATCTTAGTATCTAGGGCTTAATCGTGGTTAGGGATCTTCTACCTGGACCAAAGGGTTAGGTCTATAATTAGGAAGAGATTTATCACATGGAATCCCTAGAGCTTATTTCAACTCTATACGAGTGCGAGGTTGAGAGGTTATCTAATCTCTCCTCCGGGACATGTATAGAGTTAGGCATAGTAGACCTTAGATTTGGGACTATGTAATTAAGGATTTCCACGACTCACCATTGCATTGATTAGGAAGCATAATAGAGGGTTCTTGCACTTGAAACAATTATCCTTGGCGGAGCATTGTCCGAGTACCCCATCTTTATCGATTGCCTGACCCCTTTCTTTACTTTTGCTCTCTTACTTGTTGTTTTTATTGTTGAGAATTAAATAATTGTCACACTTATCATCATTGATCTTTCACATAGCTAAGAATCGAATTAAGTATTTTTATTCCCTATTCCCTGTGGATTCGATACCCGCTCACCCGGGATTATTACTTTGATAAACCTGTACACTTGCGGGATATACGCAAGGGGATCTTGTCAAGTTTTTGGTGCCGTTGCCGGGGAATAGGCGTTTAGAGATACTTTGCACTTTGTTTTCTTAGCTATTTCACCATACATTCTATTTTATATCTTCTTATTCTATCATCGTTCTGATTTCTTGTTTCTTTCTTTTTTAGTTGCAGCTTCAGGTTATGACCCAAGGCAATCCCTCAATATTGATTGAAAGAGATCCTAAGCTTGAACGTACACTTAGAAGAAAAAGGAAAGAGCCTATGCAAGAACAGTCTAATCTAGCTGATTTGGAAGCAGAAGAATCTGAAAACATGGCAGAACAGAATGAGCAACAACGAACATTATCCGATTATGCCAGACCTTCAGTGTTAGGGACACAATCGAGTATTGTGCGTCCCCCGATTATAGCTTAGAACTTTGAGTTGAAGCCGGCATTCATCCACATGTTGCAGCAATCCGCACAATTCAATGGTTTGGCCGATGAGGATCCAAACAGTCACATAGAGAGCTTTCTCGAAGTGTGTGATATGCTGAAGATAAATGGGGTGACGGATGATGCCATCAAATTGAGAGCTTTCCCATTTTCCCTAAAGGGGAGAGCGAAGCAGTGGCTACACTAGTTACCTAGAGTGTCAATTACCACGTGGGAGGCGATGGTGGAAGTTTTTCTAGCTCGTTATTTTCCTCCCGGAAAATCAGCAAAGCTTAGGAACGAGATCTCATCCTTTGTTCAGTTGGAATTCGAGTCTCTATTCGAGACATGGGAAAGGTTCAAGGAGCTCCTGAGAAAGTGCCCGCAACACGGATTCCAAGAGTGGATGATTGTTCAAACCTTCTACAATGGTTTGAACCCGAGTACAAGGCAACTCTTGGATGCGGCAGCAGGAGGTACCTTAGGTAGCAAGACCCCCGATGAGGCCCGTCAGTTGATTAAAGAAATGGGGTTAAACAGCTACCAATGGAATGCTAGGGAGAAGAAAAAGGTGGCCGGTCTCCATGAGATAGATGTGGTAACTTCATTGGCGGCCTAAGTGGAAAATTTGAGTAAGAAGTTAGATCTTCTAACTTCAAATAGAGTGACGGCCGTGACTACTTGTACCGGGTGTGGTGGAGGACATGCTCCCTCCGATTGCCCGATCTCTTGTGATGATGCTTCTTCGGTGGAGAATGTTGATTTTGTAGGTAATGGCATGAGACCTCAAGGAAACCCATATAGCAATACCTACAATCCGGGTTGGAAGAATCATCCCAATTTCTCATGGAGTAATCAAGGTCCACAAAAGGCCATGGGGCCACCGGGTTTCCAACAACAACAACAAGCCCATCAGGTGGAAAACAGAGTCTCAGGTTTGGAAACCCGAATGACTTACCTAGAGAAGCACTTGGCTAGATTTGTGCAATTTGCAAATACTAGGTTTGAATCAGTTGAGGCTACACTTCACAACCACACCGCCTCTTTGCATAACCTTGAAAATCAGGTGGGGCAAATTGCGAAGTCTCTCTCTGAAAGGCCACATGGAAGCTTGCCGAGCAATACAGAGACCAACCCTAGAGAGCATGTGAAGGCGATCACTTTGAGAAGTGGTCATGAGGTTGAAGTTAGGCTTCTGAGTGAGAAGCCAAAAGAACACGCACCCGAGGTTATAGAGGTAGAAGAGGGAACAAGCAAAGAGAAAGAGGTGGTGCCCCCACCTTTCAAGCCAAGAATCCCTTATCCCTCTAGATTGAAAAATGACCAAGGGGATGAACAGTACAAGAAGTTCCTGAGTTTGTTCAAGCAACTCCACATTAATATTCCTTTTGTTGAGGCATTGGCCCAAAAGCCTAAGAATCCGAAGTTCTTGAAAGACTTGTTGACCAACAAGAGGAAGTCGGAGGAGAGTGCTTCAGTGATTTTAGATGCTTCATGCTCGGCTGTATTGCAAAAGAACATGCCGAACAAGAAGAAAGACCCAGGAAGCTTCATCATTCAGTGTAATATTGGCAATCTAGGTGAAGAAATGGCATTGGCGGACTCAGGGGCAAGTATCAACGTCATGCCATACACCTTCTTTCAAAAGCTAGGCTTGGGCGAGCCTAGGCCTACTCGGATAACTTTGCAACTAGCGGACCGAACAGTACGACATCCGAGAGGCATCATTGAAGATGTGCTTGTATAGATGGATAAGTACATTTTTCCGGTTGACTTTGTAGTGCTAGATGTTGATGAGGATGCGGATGTACCCTTGATACTTGGGAGACGGTTCTTGTGGACTTCCAAAGCATTGATTGACATGGACGGCGGAGAGCTCACATTGAGAGTTGTAGATGACAAGCTCACATACCGCCTTGCTGAGGCCATGCGGCATTCTCTCGATTTCGATGATACTTTATATTTTTTAGACACTACTGATGAGATTGTTGATGAATACATGCAGGAAATGTTCAATCCGGATCCGTATGAAGGTTTATTCGACTAAGAGGAGGGCAATGAAGAGTTAATGATGCTTGGATCGACGGAAGAAGTACCATCTACCCCGGGGATCTTGAAGAAAGTGCTCCAGAAAATGAAGAGGGCTAGGAGACGCCACCGGAAACACTCCAAGGCTGTTGGAGACATCTGTGAACCAAAGAAGTTGGATGAACCATTGCTAGGTGGTCCCAAGCCCGATAATACACCCTCTACCCCCAAGAGACTCTGCACATCATGCTTTCAAGCCATGGGTAAGAGGGCAACTTTCATTCATGAACCCCCGTGAGGTAAGACAAGGTACGTCAAGCTTAGTGACGTAAAACAATCGCTTCTTGGGAGGCAACCCAAGTGTTTACTGTTTTCTTATTTTTAGTTAGGTTGTTTGCATTAATAATTTGTTAAGTGTTGGTGTCTTAATTTCTTAGATGCTTGTGCTGAGATTTCCTTGTGAACTTTGAATTTTAATCGTGTGTTTTCATGTGGAATTGGAGAAGTTTGGTCGTTTGAACTCTATTTCATGTTTTTCACTGGTAAAATTTACATAATAGAGCAGGCTCTGAGTGTGTAAACATGTTTAGAAGTTTTCTACAGAGCCTGCAGATTTTTCTAAGGCATCCAGTGAAGACACACGGGCGTGTGAAATTTCCGCACGCCCGTGGATTTGTATTGCAAGCTCATCTACAGAAGGCACAGGGGCGTGTGGCGGCCCCTGTGAATGACCATGCGATTGCCACACGCCCGTGGGTAATTTCCGCACGGGCGTGTGAATTCCTGCAGAGTTTGGCGGATTTTCCCGAGAGCAAACTGGGGCGTGGACTTGCCCCTGTGGGCGACCTTGTGAACTACGCACAGGCGTGGGTAATTTCCACATGCTCGTGCGACCCTCTGCAAAGGAGTTCTCTCCATCCCGAGAAAACACAGGGTGATAAGTGCTTGTCTGATATGAATGCGAAGCATTCTTTCCTTATGTTGAGCATTACTTTTCTCAGGTTTTTACATTAATATGTGTGTTTTTATGTTACTTTTATGCAGGTATGGTTGTGAGGCTGAGAATGAAGGAAATAGGACAATGTGGATCATTATGCACCTATTTTGGAGGAGATCATGCTAAGGTTCAAACGTGAAGACATAGGACAGGTGTGAGATGCTAGAGTGTGTGCCAACCTCCTCGCATTCGAGTGAGCACATCCATTTGGAGGGGCACAAAGACAGTCACACCTCGAGCATTACTGTCTTATGCATATAAGAACAGAGCTCCACCAACATATATATCATTGAAGAAGCAAGTGATTCACGACGGAACGCGTGCTGCGCTTTATGCTACTCGATGAAAGTATGGAATCGGAAAGTTATTCAGATCGAAGATCGTAGCGAGCACCATCGTAGCAAGTACTATAGCAAAGACCTGCTCACAACCCGAGCAGAGAAATCGAGAGAGAGAATCCACACGGGCGTGTGGAAATTATCCACGCCCATGTGGAAATTCCGCACGGGCGCGTGTAGCGTCCACGCTAGTGGAGTTGCCCGATTCCAGCAATATTTAAAGCCGATTCAGCCCCGATTTTGGGATTCTTTTCTCCATCTTTTCCCCAACTTGTGAGAGGGCTTCGGCTAGGATTTTGAGGGGCATTGGCCAAGGTTTTGGAGAGGTTCTATGGCTCCGACATCATCATTCCTGAGGAAGAAGGTTGGTAGGGAAACTTCCATCGAGGCGTATCCTATACCAGATGAGGGAATCCTTGGACGACGAGTAGAGGACTCTCCGCAAGACCATCGATACGACCATTGAGGGGGTTTCTTTATGGATTCATTGCTTTTACATTCAATTTCTTTGATTGTACTTAGCTCCATGGAGAGCTAAACCCCTAGTGGGTACCTAGGTGATTGTGAACCCTAGGATGTATTCGCTTCATTGAACTTCTTTATTATGCTATCAATAAATTGATGTTTATTGTGAGTTCTAACCTTGAATGCTTGATTGTATGAACATTTCTCTTAGAGTGACACTAGCATTGAGAGTTCTTGTTGGTAACCTTGTGAGTGAGTGACACATCATGAGCGTTAGACAAAGCTAGGTTGGAGAGGGTTGAGAGGGTGAGTCGAGAGGTACAGGAGCGTCCCCTTTTCCCTCCGACATGATAGATTCTACCTCTGTTCCTTGAGTTCTTTATGGCCATAATAGAGTGAATGGTCTAAAGGATGAACCTCCGCTGGGGCCTAGTTGCGCGTGCAATGGAGTGAAGCGTTGAGGGGATCTTAGTATCTAGGGCTTAATTGTGGCTTGGGACCTTCCGCCTGGACCAAAGGGTTAGGTCTATAATTAGGAAGCGATTTATCACTTGGAATCCCTAGAGCTCATTGCAACTTTATTCGAGTGCAATGAACATCAATTTATTGAAAGCATAATAAAAAAACCCACTAGGGGAAATGTACTTGTCCACCTTGACAAGCACGTCTTCAATGTGAGCTCTCCGCCGTCCATGTCAATCAATGCTTTGGAAGTCCGCAAGAAAGGCCTCCCAAGTATCAAGGGTATATCTGCATCCTCATCAACATCTAGCACTACAAAGTCAACCGAAAAAATGTACTTGTCCACCTTGACAAGCACGTCTTCAATGATGCCTCTCAGATGTCGTACCGTTTGGTCCGCCAATTGTAAAGTCATCCGACTAGGCCTAGGCTCACCCAAGCCTACCTTTTGGAAGAAAGTATATGGCATGACGTTGATACTTGCCCCTGAATCCGCCAATGCCATTTCCTCACCTAAGTGATAAATCGCTTCCTAATTATAGACCTAACCCTTTGGTCCAGGCGGAAGGTCCCTAGCCACAATTAAGCTCTAGATACTAAGATCATCTCAACGCTTCACTCCATTGCACGCGCAACTAGGCCCCAGTGGAGGTTCATCCCTTAGACCATTCACTCTATAATGACCGCAAAGAACTCGAGGAACGGAGGTAGAATCTATCACGTCGGAGAGGAAAAGGGACGCTCCTGTACCTCTCGACTCACCCTCTCAATCCTCTCCAACCTAGGTTTGTCTAACGCTCGTGGTGTGTCACTCACTCACAAGGTTACCAACAAGAACTCTCAACCCTAGTGTCACTCTAGGGAAAATGTTCATACAATCAAGCATTTAAGGTTGGAACTCACAATAAACATCAATTTATTGAAAGCATAATAAAGAAGTTCAATGAAGCGAATACATCCTAGTGCTCACAATCACCCAAGTACCCACTAGGGGTTTAGCTCTCCATGGAGCTAAGTACAATCAAAGAAATCGAATATAAAAGCAATAAATCCATAAAGAAACCCCCTCGATGGTCGTGTCAATGGTCTTGTGGAAAGTCCTCTACTCGTCGTCCAAGGATTCCTTCATCCAGTATAGGATACGCCTCGATCGAAGCTCCCCTACCAACCTTCTTCCTAATGGAATCACGATGTCGGAGCCGTAGAACCTCTCCAAAACCTTGGCCAATACCCCTCGAAACCCTAGCCGAAGCCCTCTCACAAGTTGTGGAAAAGATGGAGAAAAGAATACGAAAATTGGGGCTAAATCGGCTTTAAATAGGGCTGGAATCGGGCAACCCACGGGCGTGGACGATACATGTGCCCATGCGGAATTTCCACACGGGCGTGGATAATTTCCACACGCCCGTGTGGATTCTCTGTTTCTCTGGTTTCTCGGCCGTCTGTGAACAGTGCTGCTACAGTATTTGCTGCAGTGCTCTTCTGCAGTCTTCGGCCTGAATAACTTCCCAATTCCATACTTTTATCGGGGTAACGCAAACAGGCACACGTTCACGTCGTGAATCACTTGCTTCTTCAATGATATATATGTTGGTGGAGTTCCTGTTCTTGTATGCATAAGATGGAATGCTCGAGTGTGACCGCCTTTGTGCCCCTCCAAATGGATGTGCTCACTCGAATGCAAGGAGGTTGGCACACACTCTAGCATCTCGCACTGTTCTATGTCTTCGCGTTTGAACTTTAGCAAGATCTCCTCCAAAATCAGTGCATTATGATCCACATTGGCCTATTTCCTTCATACTCGGCTTCACAACCCTACCTGCGTAAAAGTAACATAAAAACACACATATTAATGTAAAAACCTGAGAAAAGTAATGCTCAACATAAGGAATGAACGCTTCGCATTCATATCGCACAACCACTTATCAAACTCTCCCACACTTAAGCTTTTGCTTGTCCTCAAGCAAAAATTAAACATTCTGTGCATCAATAAAGAAAATATTGAAAGTGCTTAGCCTTAGGTTCACCAAAGTATACCAAGATAGCATTGTATAAGTAAGGAAAATTTCAACACTAAATACGAAAAATCAATGCTCTAGCTAAAAACTTGAATCAAAAAGGACAACAAACCTGAATTTCGTGTAAGTGTGTGAACTCACTCAAAACAACCGAAGTTATACTCCTCAAAGTTCTAAGTACAAGGGACTTATTTATCTACAAAAGTGATAAAAATTTTAAACAATGGTAGTAGCTTCACACATCCGCTAAGGTAGCCCTTTCCAAAGCGGCCGCTAAGGTGGCTTTCACATTTTCGAGGTGGTAGCTCTATCTACCCGAGTGGTAGCTTTCACTCATCCTATGATATAGCTCTTTCTCTCATTAGGGCATAACTAGTATCCGACTTGTGAGAGTAGCTTCATACTTCATAGGTGGTAGCTTTTTCCACCCAACGAACACAAATAAACAATAAAACTATTTTGTTCCATCTTTTCATTTTCCATTTGTTTTTTTCTTGCAATTTAGCAAAAGAAGTAAACCTAACTAGTCCCTTTAACATCAAACATGAGTTTCCAATAGAGTTCAAAGAGTTAACAATTCAAGCAAGAACTAGAGCATGAAAACATTCAATGTTAACAATTCTCCCAGACTTAAGAATACAAACATTGCAACTAAGGTGAACCGCCATTGGCTATGTGAGCATATATCAATCAAGAACAATAGAAAAGATGTGCGCATTTTGAAACCCATGACTAAGTCTCAATTTCTAGGAAGACAAGACCATCTGCACGCATACACGAGGGGGTTCAGTGAAGCTCAAGAAAAACAGAAATAACTCGAGTGTATAAAAGATGAAGCAATGAATATAACCTGATAATGTAAAATAAAATAAACTCAGAAGGAAAATCCTTTCTGAGTGAACAAGTCTAAGAACAAGAAAATAAGATAAAGTAAAATGCATGAAAGTAAAAGAAAGGTCAAGTGTCGGAGTCGCCTCGGGCTCCCGCTGCCGATGTCGAAGTGGGAAGCAAATAGTGGGTCTTCCCGGTCTCGGGTCGAGGATGGAGGTGCTAGAGGCATCGGCGGGGACTCGAAGGGTCCCTCGGTCAGGACAAATGATGAGGCAACGTCTCGCTGTAGGATCTCGCTGTAATATGTCGAAACGTGCCATGAACTCGCTTTCATCGAGTGGCTCACAGTAGCTCGAACCTCGGCAACCTCAGCTCGGACCACTCCTATAGCATTCTCGAGCCTCTCAAAGCGATCATTGGCTCGAGAAGGTGAAAACATACGCACTAGGGGTGGTTCCTCGGCTGCTGGAGGTGCCTCGGTCTCCATTGATGCTGGCTGAGGCTCTGGGGCGGGCTCGAGATGCTCCCGGCTCATCACCTTCATCCCTCGCCTATCTCTGGGGCTGGTAGGACTAAAGCAAAAACCCCTATCTGAACCCTGCGGACCATGCCCATCAACCGCATCGTCTCTAGACCCAAGGGAGCAGGTACACTCGTCTTCTTGGCCCCGCAAATCGAATCCAAGAGACCCATGCCCAGCACTAATCTCATAATATAAGGGCCTTAGAAGATCGCTCCCAGTCTAGCATACTGTCCCTACTGTCTAATATAATCAGCAAGGATGTGCCCTAAGTGGATCGGTACGCGCTCTACCATCGAGTACAAGTACAGCAACTCCTGACGGCTCAAGACACCAGTACTGTCGCCACGGCCATTCACCGACCTACTCATGATGGCGTGCAAATATCTGTAGGCAGGTCGGGAAAGGCACGTGGCCTTGGACACCCCCGGCTCGTACTGACCTTGACCACATAGTTCTTTGTAAGCTCTCTGTGGGGTCAAGATTTCAGGATAATCAGTAGGCAACCGTGCATACTCCTCTGTAGCTGTGAATGCCTCCTCGTATAGGCCAAGTAGTACGGAAAACTGCGTAATGCTTAAAATATGGTGGCGTCCAAATACTCTGAACTGAATGGTGCCCAAACTGTCGAAGCTCGCATACGCTCTATAAAACTCGAACAAGGAGAGCACCTCCAGTGTAAACTATCGTATGGCTAGCTCTCTAATCGTCAACAACTGCCGCCAACCACCCTCTGAAACAAGGTCCTCAACCTCATCAGCGAACTCATCTCCCTACTGAAGATCTCGCAGTATAGTCGTGTCCAGGAATCGAGTCTGTCCGAAGCGGAGTCGCGATAAGCGCTCATAACGGACCTGATGTTCAGGAATCGCAAATCGCATGCCTTCGGGCTTAGAGGATGACTCACGTGGCCTCTTATCAGCTTGCTTCTTTGACCTAGGTGCCATGATCTGACAAATTTAAACAAAATTAGTCAAACAAGTTGATAAAACAATACTGAAGAAATACACACGGTCGTGTGGAATTTCCGCACGCCCGTGTGGATTCACGGGGCGTGAGAACCGCACGGCCAGGCATCAACAATCCAAAAATAGAACTCAATAAACTCTCTAACTTCGTTCTAAACATAAATCATTGTTCCAATTGAAGAAACGAAGCATTATTAACCAGGTTAATCAATAGAAATCATGAATTGACGAAGAAGATGATGAAAAAGGATTTACCGACGAGGAGGAGTAAGAAAATGAAGAGCCGGCCGGAAAACTTCGCTATAATCCCACTAAACTGACGCTATGGACTCGGAGAGTAGTGTGAGAGTGTTTTCAAGTGAAAAGGAGTTGTGAGGAGGGAGAGAAATCATCCTCTTTTAAACAGAACTCGTGACTTTTGACGTTCTGTGCATCCACACGGGCGTGTGGAAATTCCCCACACTCGTGCGCCTCACTTCAAAAGCTCCACAGCGGCGTATGCACGCCCCTGTGCGCTCTCGGGAAAAACTCTCACTGACTTAGAATGATCTCCCACGGGTGTGCGGAAAATATCCACGCCCGTGCGCCAGACACACAGGGGCAGACGCACGCCCCTGTGGCTTCCCTAGACATCCGAGAAAAAATATCAAGTCTTACGTACGCCCGTGTGGAAATTTCCCACGGGCGTGGACATTCACATGCCCAACTCACAGGGGCAGCCGCACGCCCCTGTGTTTTCTCGGGATGGACGGAGCCACCTGTAGAGTTTCGCACGGGCGTGCGGAAATTACCCACGCCCGTGTATGGTTCACAAGGTCACCCACAAGGGCGAGTTCACGCCCCTGTGTGTTCTCGGGAAAATCTGCCCAACTCTGCAAGAAGGCCCACGCCCGTGCGGAAATTACCCACGGGCGTGCGCCAATCGCATGGTCGTCCACAGGGGTGGCCGCACGCCCCTGTGATATCTCTGGATGAGTTCACAGTACACACCCACGGGCGTGCAGAAATTCCACACGCCCGTGTGTTTTTTCTGGATGACTTAGAAAAACCTGCAGGCTCTGCAGAACTAGTCTGAACATGTCTACACACTCAGAGCCTGCCCTATTATTCAAAATTTACCAGATAAAAACACGAAATAGAACTCAAACGACCAAACTTCGCCAATTTGCAATAAAACACATAATGAATTCTTTTAAAAACCCACAATAAAATCGCAGCACAAGCACTCAGCAATTGAAACACCAACACTTAACAATTTATTCATGCAAACAAACTAAACTAAAAGGTACGAAAACAGTAAACACTTGGGTTACCTCCCAAGAAGCGCTTGTTTAACGTCACTAAGCTTGACATATCTTTCTTACATCACGGGGGTTCATGAATGAAGGTTGCCCTCATACCCATAACTGGAAAGCATGATGAGCAAAGTCTCTTGAGGGTAGAGGGTGTACTATCGGGCTTCGGACCACCTAGCAATCGTTCGTCCAACTTCCTTGGCTCATGTACGTCTCCAACAGTCTTGGGGCGTTTTTGGTGGCGTCTCCTAGCCCTCTTCATTTTTCGGAGCACATTCTTCAAGATCCCCGGGGTAAATGTTTCCTCTCCATTCGAACCAAGCATCATTACTTCTTCATTGCTCTCCTCTTGGTCGAACAAACCTTCATACGGATTCGGCTTGAACATTTCCTCTATATATTCATCAACAATCTCATCAGTAGTGTCTAGAAAATACAAAGTGTCATCAAAATCGAGAGAATGCCGCATGGCTTCAGCAAGGCGGTAAGTGAGCTTATCGTCTCCGACTCTCAATGTGAGCTCTCCGCTGTCCTTGTCAATCAATGCTTTGGAAGTCCGCAAGAAAGGTCTCCCAAGTATCAAGGGTACATCTGCATCCTCATCAACATCTAGCACTACAAAGTCAACCGGAAAAATGTACTTATCCACCTTGACAAACACGTCTTCAATGATGCCTCTCGGATGTCGTACCATTTGGTTCGCCAATTGTAAAGTCATCCGAGTAGGCCTAGGCTCACCCAAGCCTAGCTTTTGGAAGAAAGTATATGGCATAACGTTGATACTTGCCCCTGAATCCGCCAATGCCATTTCCTCACCTAAGTTGCTGATGTTACACGGAATAATAAAGCTTCCCGGGTCCTTCTTCTTGTTCGGCATGTTCTTTTGCAACACCGCCGAGCATGAAGCATCAAGCACCACTGAAGCACTCTCATCCAATTTCCTCTTCTTGGTCAATAGGTCTGTCAGGAACTTCGCATACTTAGGCATTTGAGCCAAAGCCTCAACAAAAGAAATGTTGATGTGGAGTTGCTTGAACAAACTCAGGAACGTCTTATACTGTTTATCCCCTTGGTCATTCTTCAATCTAGAGGGATAAGGGATTCTTGGCTTGAATGGTGGGGGTGCCACCTCTTTCTCTTTTTTTGCTCCCTCCTCAACCTCTATAACCTCGGGTGTGTGTTCTTTCAGCATCTCACTTGGAAGCCTCCCTTCAACCTCACGACCACTTCTCAAAGTGATTGCCTTCACATGTTCTCTAGGGTTGGTTTTTGTGTTGCTTGGTAAACTTCCATGTGGCCTTTCAGAAAGAGATTTCACAATTTGCCCCACTTGATTTTCAAGATTGTGCAAGGAGGTGGTGTGATTGCGAAGTGTAGCCTCGACTGATTTAAACCTTGTATTTGCCGATTGAACAAATCTAGCCAAGTGCTTCTCCAAATCCATCATTCGGGTTTCCAAGCATGAAATTCTGTTTTCCACTTGAGGGCTTGTTGTTGTTGTTGGAACCCCGATGGCCCCATGGTCTTTTGTGGTCCTTGATTACTCCATGAAAAGTTGGGGTGATTCTTCGAACCTGAATTGTAGGTGTTGCTATATGGATTCCCTTGAGGTCTCATGCCATTACCAACAAAGTCAACATTCTCAACTGAAGAAACATCACCTATGACGATTGGGCAATCGGAGGGAGCATGTCCTCCACCACAACCGGTGTAATTGGTCAAGGCCGTAACTCTATTCGAAGCTATAAGATCTAGCTTCTTACTCAAACTCTTCAATTGTGCCGCCAATGATGTTACCGCATCAATTTCATGGAGACCGGCCACCTTCTTCTTCTCCCTAGGGTTCCACTGGTAGCTATTTAACCCCATTTCTTCAATCAATTGACGTGCTTCATCGGGGGTTTTGCTACCTAAGGTACCTCCTGCCGCCGTATCCAAGAGTTGCCTTGTACTCGGGTTCAAACCATTGTAGAAGGTTTAAACAATCATCCACTCTGGGAATCCGTGTTGCGGACACTTTCGCAGGAGTTCCTTGAACCTTTCCCATGTCTCAAATAGAGACTCCAATTCCAACTGCATAAAGGATGAGATCTCATTCCTAAGCTTTGTTGATTTTCCGGGAGGGAAATAACGGGCTAGAAAAGCTTCTACCTTCTCCTCCCATGTAGTGATTGATGCTCTAGGTAATGAGTGTAGCCACTACTTCGTTTTCCCCTTTAAGGAAAATGGGAAGGCTCTCCATTTGATGGCATCATCCGTCACACCATTTATCTTCAGCATGTCGCACACCTCGAGGAAGCTCTCTATGTGACTATTTTGATCCTCATCGGCCAAACCGTTGAATTATGCTGGCTTTAGCTCGAAATTCCGAGCTGTAATTGGGGGACGCACAATACTTGATTGTATCCCCAACACTGAAGGTCTGGCATAATCGGATAGTGTTCGTTGTTGCTCATTTTGTTCTGCCATGTTATCAGATCATTTTACTTCCAAATCAGCTTGATTAGGCTGTTCTTGTACAGGTTCTTTCCCTTTTCTTCTAAGTGTATGTTCAAGCTCAGTGTCTCCTGCAATCAATATTGATGGATTCCCTCGGGTCATAACCTGGAGCTGCACCAAAAATAAAGAAAAAGAAAATCAGAACGATGATAGAATAAGAAGATATGAATTAGACTGTGTGTTGAAATAGCTAAGAAAACAAAGTGCAAAGTATCTCTAAACGCCTAGCTCCCCGGCAACGGTGCCAAAAACTTGACAAGGTCCCGTTGCGTATATCCCACAAGTGCACGGGTTTGTCGAAGTAATAATCCCGGGTGAGCGGGGTCGAATCCACAGGGAGTAGGGAGTAAAGACACTTAATTCGATTCTTAGCTATGTGGAGTATCAACAATGATAAGTGTGGTAATGATTTAATTCTCAGAAATTAAAAGCAACAAGTAAGAGAGCAAAAGTAAGGAGGAGGCAAGGCAATCGATAAAGATGGGGTACTCGGATGATGCTTCACCTAGGATAGTCACTTCAAGTGCAAGAACTCTCTATTTGCTTCCTAATCAATGCAATGGTGAGTCATGGAAATCCTTACATACATAGTCCCAAATCTAAGGTCAACTATGCCTAACTCTATACATGTCCCGGAGGACAAATCGAACAATCTCAACACCTCGCACTCGCATAGAGTTGCAATGAGCTCTAGTGATTCCAAGTGATAAATCTCTTCCTAGATTTAGACCTAACCCTTTGGTCCAGGCGGAAGGTCCCTAGCCACAATTAAGCCCTAGATACTAAGATCATCTCAATGAAGCGAATACATCCTAGGGTTCACAATCACCCAAGTACCCACTAGGGGTTTAGCTCTCCATGGAGCTAAGTACAATCAAAGAAATCAAATGTAAAAGCTATGAATCCATAAAGAAACCCCCTCGATGGTCGTGTCGATGGTCTTGTCGAAAGTCCTCTACTCGTCGTCCAAGGATTCCTTCGTCCGGTATTGGATACGCCTCGATCGAAGCTCCCCTACCAACCTTCTTCCTAATGGAATCACGATGTCGGAGCCATAGAACCTCTCCAAGACCTTAGCCAATACCCCTCGAAACCCTAGCCGAAGCCCTCTCGGAAGTTGGAGAAAAGATAAAGAAAAGAATACCAAAATCGGGGCTGAATCAGCTTTAAATAGGGCTGGAATCGGGCAACTCCACGGGCATGGATGATACACGCACCCGTGCGGAATTTCCACACGGGCGTGGATAATTTCCACACGCCCGTGTGGATTCTCTGTTTCTCTGGTTTCTCGACCGTGTGAATAGTCTTTGCTACAATACTTGCTACATTTTTTTCTGCGAGTGCTTTCGCTACGATCTTCGACACGAATAACTTCCCAATTCCATACTTTCATCGGGGAGTAGCATAAGCGGGCACACGTTCACGTCGTGAATCACTTGCTTCTTCAATGATATATATGTTGGTGGAGCTCCTGTTCTTGTATGCATAAGACGGAATGCTCGAGTGTGACCGCCTTTGTGCCCCTCCAAATGGATGTGCTCACTCGAATGCGAGGAGGTTGGCACACACTCTAGCATTTCACACCTGTCCTATGTCTTCGCGTTTGAACCTTAGCAAGATCTCCTCCAAAATCAGTGCATTATGATCCACATTGGCCTATTTCCTTCATACTTGGCTTCACAGCCCTACCTGCGCAAAAGTAACATAAAAACACACATATTAATGTAAAAACCTGAGAAAAGTAATGCTCAACATAAGGAATGAACGCTTCGCATTCATATCGCACAAGCACTTATTATAGAGAATTGAATCATTATCACACTTATCATTGTTGATACTCCACATAGCTAAGAATCGAATTAAGTGTCTTTACTCCCTACTCCTTGTGGATTTGACCCCGCTCACCCGGGATTATTACTTCGATAAACCCGTGCACTTGCGGGATATACGCAAGGGACCTTGTCAAGTTTTTGGCGCCGTTGCCGGGGAGCTAGGCATTTAGAGATACTTTGCACTTTGTTTTCTTAGCTATTTCACCACACATTCTAATTCATATATTCTTATTCTATCATCGTTTTGATTTTCTTTTTCTTGATTTTTGGTGCAGCTCTAGGTTATGACCCGAGAGAATCCATCAATATTGATTGAAGGAGACCCTGAGCTTGAACGTACACTTAGAAGAAAAGGGAAAGAACCTGTGCAAGAACAGCATAATCCAGCTGATTTGGAAGTACAAGGATCTGAAAACATGGCAGAACAAAATGAGCAACAACGAACATTATCCGATTATGCCAGACCTTCAGTGTTGGGGATACAATCGAGTATTGTGCGTCCCCCAATTATAGCTCAAAACTTCGAGCTAAAGCCGATATTCATCCATATGCTGCAGTAGTGCACACAATTCAACGGTTTGGCCGATGAGGATCCAAACAGTCACATAGAGAGCTTCCTCGAGGTGTGCGACATGCTGAAGATAAATGGTGTGATGGATGATGCCATCAAATTGAGAGCCTTCCCATTTTCCTTAAAGGGGAAAGCAAAGCAGTGGCTACACTCATTACCTAGAGCATCAATCACTACATGGGATGAGATGGTAGAAGCTTTTCTAGCCCGTTATTTCCCTCCCGGAAAATCAGCAAAGCTTAGAAATGAGATCTCATACGTTGCTGGAATTGGAGTCTCTATTTGAGACATGGGAAAGGTTCAAGGAACTCCTGCGAAAGTGTCCGCAACACGGATTCCCGGAGTGGATGATTGTTCAAACCTTCTACAATGGTTTGAACCCAAGTACAAGGCAACTTTTGGATGCGGCGACAGGAGGTACCTTAGGTAGCAAGAGCCCCGATGAGGCTCGTCAATTGATTGAGGAAATGGGGTTAAATAGCTACCAGTGGAACGCTAGGAAGAAGAAAAAAGTGGCCGGTCTCCATGAAATTGATGCGGTAACTTCATTGGCGGCCCAAGTGGAGAGTTTAAGTAAGAAGCTAGATCTCATAGCTTCGAATAGAGTTGCGGTCGTGGCCAATTGCACCGGTTATGGTAGAGGACATGCTCCCTCTCATTGCCCAATCATCCTTGGTGATGTTTCTTCAATTGAGAACGTTGACTTTGTAGGTAATGGAATGAGACCTCAAGGGAATCTATACAGCAACACCTACAATTCAGGTTGGAAGAATCATCCTAACTTTTCATGGAGTAATCAAGGACCACTGAAGACCATGGGGCCATCAGGTTTCCAACAACAACAACAAGCCACTCAAATGGAAAACAGAATTTTAGGCTTGGAAACCCAAATGACAGATTTGGAGAAGCACTTGGCTAGATTTGTTCAATCGGCAAATACAAGGTTTGAATCAGTCGAGGCTACACTTCGCAATCACACCGCCTCCTTGCACAATCTTGAAAATCAAGTGGGGCAAATTGCGAAGTCTCTCTCCGAAAGACCACATGGAAGTTTACCAAGCAACACAGAAACCAACCCTAGAGAACATGTGAAGGCGATCACTTTGAGAAGTGGTCGTGAGGTTGAAGGGAGGCTTCCGAGTGAGAAGCCGAAAGAACACGCACCCGAGGTTGTAGAGGTAATTGGGAGACCGTTCTTGCGGACTTCCAAAGCATTAATTGACATGGACGGCGGTGAGCTCACACTGAGAGTTGGAGACGATAAGCTCACATACCGCCTTGCTGAAGCCATGCAGCATTCTCTCGATTTTGATGATACTCTATACTTTCTAGACACTACTGATGAAATTGTTGATGAATATATGCAGGAGATGTTCAACGCAGATCCGTATGAAGGTTTGTTCGACCAAGAGGAGAGCAATGAAGAAGTAATGATGCTTGGTTCGACTGGAGAGGAAACATCTACCCCGGGGATCTTGAAGAAGGTGCTCCGGAAAATGAAGAGGGCTCGGAGACGCTACCGAAAATGCTCCAATATTGTTGGAGACGTACATGAGCCAAGGAAGTTGGACGAACCATTGCTAGGTGGTCCGAAGCCCGAGAGTACACCCTCTATCCTCAAGAGACTTTGCTCATCATGCTTTCAAGCCATGGGTAAGAGGGCAACCTTCATTTATGAACCCCCGTGAGGTAAGAAAGATACATCAAGCTTAGTGACGTTAAACAAGCGCTTCATGGGAGGCAACCCAAGTGTTTACTGTTTTCGTATCTTTCAGTTTAGTTGTTTGCATGAATAAACTGTTAAGTGTTGCCGTTTCAATTTTTTTTTTTTTGAGTGCATGTGGTGCGATTTTGTTGTGGGTTTGTTTTTTTTTAAAAAAAAGAATTCATTATGTGTTTTGTTGAGAATTGGCGAAGTTTGGTCGTTTGAGTTCTATTTCGTGTTTTTGTCTGGTAAATTTTGAATAATAGGGCAGGCTCTGAGTGTGTAAACGTGTTCAGAATATTTCTGCAAAGCCTGTAGGTTTTTTCTAAGCCATCCAGAGAAAACACACGCGCGTGGGGAATTTCTGCACGCCCGTGGATGTGTACTGTGAACTCATCCAGAGAGGGCACAGGGGCGTGCGGCTGCCACTGTGAACGACCATGCGACTGGCGCACGCCCATGGGTAATTTCCGCACGGGCGTGTGAATTCCTGCAGAGTTGGGCAGATTTTCCCGAGAGCACACAGGGGCGTGGACTCGCACCTGTGGGTGACCTTGTGAACCACACACGGGCGTGGGTAATTTCCGCACGCCAGTGCGGAACTCTGCAAGTTACTCCCTCCATCCCGAGAAAACACAGGGGTGTGCGGCTACCCCTGTGAGTTAGGCATGTGAATGTCCACGCCCGTGTGGAAGTTCCGCATGGGCGTGTGGATGACTTGATATTATTCTCGGGTGTCCAGGGAAGCCACAGGGGCCTGCGTCTGCCCCTGTGGGTATGGCACACGGGGGTGGATATTTTCCGCACGCCCGTGGGAGATCATTCTAAGTCAGTCAGAGTTTTTTTTTTCCGAGAGCGCACAGGGGCGTGCGTACGCCCCTGTGGAGCTTTTGAAGTGAGGCACACGGGCATGGGGAATTTCCGCACGCCCGTGTGGATGCACAGAATGTCAAAAGTCGCGATTTCTGTTTAAAAGGGGATGATTTCTCTCACTCTTCATGACTCCTTTTCACTTGAAAACACTCTCACAATACTCTCCGAGTCCATTGCGCCAGTTTGGTTGGATTTTAGCAAAGTTTTTCGGCCGGCTCTTTATTTTCTCACTTCTCCTCGTCGGTAAATTCCTTTTCTTCATCTTCTTCATCAATTCATGATTTCTATCAATTAATCTGGTTAATAATGCTTCGTTTCTTCAATTGGAATAATGATTTACGTTTAGAACGAAGTTAGAAATATTATTGAGTTGTATTTTGAGATTGTTGTTGCGTGGCCGTGCGGTTCTCACGCCCCGTGAATCCTCACGGGCGTGCAGAAATTCCACACGACCGTGTGGATTTCTGCAGTATTGTTTTATCAACTTGTTTGACCAATTTTGTTTAAATTTTGCAGATCATGGCACCTAGGTCAAAGAAGCAAGCTGATAAGAGGCCACGTGAGTCATCCTCTGAGACCGAGGGTATGCGATTTGCGATTCCCGAACATCTGGTCCGTTATGAGCGATTGTCGAGAATCCGTTTCGGACAGACTCGATTTCTGGATGCTACTATACTGCGGGAGCTTCAGCAGGGTGATGAGTTCCCCGATGTGATCGAGGATCTAGTTTAAGAAGGTGGAGTTGCTGACTATTAGAGTGCCAGCCATCTGAGAGTTTACACTGGAGGTGCTCTCCTCGTTCGAGTTTGATAAAGCGTATGCGAGCTTCGACAGTTTGGGCACCATTCAGTGCAGAGTATTTGGACGCCACCATAGCTTGAGCATTACGCAGTTTTCCGTACTACTTGGCCTATACGAGGAGGCATTCACAGCTATAAAGGAGTATGCACAGTTGCCTACTGATTATCCTGGAACCTTGACCTCGCAGAGAGCTTACAGAGTGCTATGTGGTCAAGGTCAGTACGAGCCGGGGATGTCGAAGGCCACGTGCCTTTCCCAACCTGCATACAGATATTTGCACGCCATCATGAGTAGGTCGGTGAATGATCGTGGTGACAGTACTAGTGTCTTGAGCCGTCAGGAGCTGCTGTACTTGTACTCGATGGTAGAACGCATACCGATCCATTTACGGCACATCCTAGCTGATTACATCAGACATCAGGGACAGTATGCTAGACTGGGGGCGATCTTCTCGGGCCCTTACATTACGAGATTAGTGCTGGGCATGGGTCTCTTGGATTCGATCCGTGGGGCCGAGAAGACGATTGTACCCGCTCCCCTGGGTCTAGAGACGATGTGATTGATGGGCATGGTCCGCAGGGTTCAGACAGGGGTTTTTGCTTTAGTCCTACCAGCCCCAGAGATAGCTGAGGATGAAGGTGATAAAGCCGGAGCATCTCAGCCCGGCCCGAGCCTCAGCCAGCATCGATGGATACCGAAGCACCTCCAGCAGCCGAGGAACCACCCCAGTGCGTATGTTTTCACCATCTCGAGCCAATGATCGCTTTGAGAGGCTCGAGAATGCTATAGGTGTGGTCCGAGCCGAGGTTGCCGAGTTAGGGCTACGGTGGCCACTCAGTACACAGAGTTCATGGCACGTTTCGACATATTACAGCAAATCCTAGAGCGAGACGTTGCCTCATCATTTGTCCTGCAGCCGAGGACTCTTCAGGCCCCGCCAGTTCCTCTAGCACCTCCATCCTCGACCCCAGCACCAGAGGACCCACTATATGCTTCCACTTCAGCAGTAGCAGCAGCACAGGAGCCCGAGAGCGACTCCGACACTTGACTTTTCTTTTACTGTCGTACATTTTACTTTATTCTATTTTCTTGTTTTTAGACTTGTTCACTCAAAAAGGATTTTTCCTTCTGAGTTTATGTTATGTTGTATTTATCGAGTTGTATTCATTGCTTCATCTTTTATACACTCGAGTTATTTTTGTTTTTCTTGAGCTTCACTGAACCCCCTCGTGTATGCGTGCAAATGGTCTTGTCATCTTGGGAATTGAGACTTAGTCATGGGCACGGCCAAGGTGCTTCGGCACTTGGCCGTGTGAGCTTCACAACCCGTTGAAACACTACTCCCAATGACTTAGCTTCATCAAATGCAACAGTAGGAGTCAGGGGAGTATTGTTTTGATTGCTTCTCCCACATCTATTTTTGAATGATATATTTTGAGTTATCTTGCATGAGTACATTGAAGACAATGTACAACTTAAGTGTGGGGGGGAGTTTCATAATGCGCACATCTTTTCTATTGTTCTTGATTGATATATGCTCACTTAGCCAATGGCGGTTCACCTTAGTTGCAATGATTGTATTCTTAAGTCTAGGAGAATTGTTAACATTGAATGTTTTCATGTTCTAGTTATTGCTTGAATTTTTAGGAATTTTTGCCCGATTTACACTTAGTGCACTACTCACTCTTTGAACTCTATTGGAAACTCATGTTTGATGTTAAAGGGACTAGTTAGGGTTACTTCTTTTGCTAAATTTTGAAAAAAAATAAATATATATATATATAGTTTTATTGTTTATTTGTGTTTGTTGGGTGGAAAGAGCTACCACCTATGAAGTATGAAGCTACTCTCACAAGTCGGATACTAGTTATGCCCTAATGAGAGAAAGAGCTATCTCATAGGATGAGTGAAAGCTACCACTCGGGTAGAAAGAGCTACCACCTCGAAAGTGTGAAAGCCACCTTAGCGGCAGTTTTGGAAAGGGCTACCTTAGAGGATGTGTGAAGCTACTACCATCTTTTAAAATTTTTATCACTTTTGTAGATAAATAAGTCCCTTGTACTTAGAACTTTGAGGAGTATAACTTGGGTTATTTTGAGTGAGTTCACACACTTACACGAAATTCGGGTTTGTTGTCTTTTTTGATTCAAGTTTTTAGCTAGAGCATTGATTTTTTCGTATTTAGTGTTGAAATTTTCCTTACTTGTAGAATACTTTCTTTGTATACCTCGGTGAACCTAAGTCCAAGCACTTTCAATATTTTCTTCATTGATGCACAGAATGTTTTAATGTTTGCTTGAGGACAAGCAAAAGCTTAAGTGTGGGGGAGTTTGATAAGTGCTTGTGTGATATGAATGCGAAGCAATCTTTCCTTATGTTGAGCATTACTTTTCTCAGGTTTTTACATTAATATGTGTGTTTTTATGTTACTTTTATGCAGGTATGGTTGTGAGGCTGAGAATGAAGGAAATAGGCCAATGTGGATCATAATGCACCTATTTTGGAGGAGATCTTGTTAAGGTTCAAATGCGAAGACATAGGACAGGTGTGAGATGCTAGAGTGTGTGCCAACCTCCTCGCATTCGAGTGAGCACAAAGGCAGTCACACTCGAGCATTCTGTCTTATGCATATAAGAACAGGAGCTCCACCAACATATATATCATTGAAGAAGCAAGTGATTCACGACGGGAACGTGTCCCCGTTTGCATTACCCCGAGTGTAGCAAGTACTGTAGCAGCACTGTTCACAGCCGGCCGAGAAATCAGAGAAACAGAGAATCCACACGGGCGTGTGGAAATTATCCACGCCGTGGGGAAATTCCGCACGGGCGCGTGTAGCGTCCACGCCCGTGGAGTTGCCCGATTCCAACCCTATTCATAGCCGATTCAGCCCCGATCTTGGGATTCTTTTCTCCATCTTTTCCACAACTTGAGAGAGGGCTTCGGCTAGGGTTTTAAGTGGTATTGGCCAAGGTTTTGGAGAGGTTCTATGGCTCCGACATCGTCATTCCTGAGGAAGAAGGTTGGTAGGGGAGCTTCCGTCGAGGCGTATCCTATACCGGACGAGGGAATCCTTGGACGACGAGTAGAGGACTCTCCGCAAGACCATCGACAAGACCATCAAGGGGGTTTCTTTATGGATTCATTGCTTTTACATTCAATTTCTTTGATTGTACTTAGCTCCATGGAGAGCTAAACCCCTAGTGGGTACTTGGGTGATTGTGAACCCTAGGATGTATTCGTTTCTTTGAACTTTTTTATTATGCTTTCAATAAATTGATGTTTATTGTGAGTTCCAACCTTGAATGCTTGATTGTATGAACATTTCCCCTAGAGTGACACTAGGGTTGAGAGTTCTTGTTGGTAACCTTGTGAGTGAGTGACATACCACGGCGTTAGACAAAAGCTAGGTTGGAGAGGGTTGAGAGGGTGAGTCGAGGAGGTGCAGGGGCGTCCCCTTTCCCCTCCGACGTGATATATTCTACCTCCGTTCCTTGAGTTCTTTGTGGCCATAATAGAGTGAATGGTCTAAGGGATGAACCTCAGCTGGGGAGCCTAGTTGCGCGTCCAATGGAGTGAAGCGTTGAGGGGATCTTAGTATCTAGGGCTTAATTGTGGCTAGGGACCTTCCGCCTGGACCAAAGGGTTAGGTCTATAATTAGGAAGCGATTTATCACTTGGAATCCCTAGAGCTCATTGCAACTTTATTCGAGTGCGAGGTTGAGAGGTTATTTAATCTCTCCTCTGGGACAGGAATAGAGTTAGGCATAGTTAACCTTAGATTTGGGACTATGTATGTAAGGATTTCCACGACTCACCATTGCATTGATTAGGAAGAATAATAGAGAGTTCTTGCACTTGAAGCGATTATCCTAGGTGAATCATCATCCGAGTATCCCATCTTTATCGATTGCCTTGCCTCCTCCTTACTTTTGCTCTCTTACTCGTTGCTTTTAATTGTAGAGAATTGAATCATTATCACACTTATCATTGTTGATACTTCACATAGCTAAGAATCGAATTAAGTGTCTTTACTCCCTACTCCCTGTGGATTCGACCCCGCTCACCCGGGATTATTACTTCGATAAACCCGTGCACTTGCGGGATATACGCAAGGGGACCTTGTCACTGGGGCGTGTGGCTGCCCCTGTGAGTGGGGCATGTGAATGTCCACGCTCGTGCAGAATTTCCCCACGAGCGTGTATAACACTTGGTATTTTTTTTGAATGTCCAGAGAGGCCACAGGGGCGTGCGGCTGCCCCTGTGGGTCGGACGCACGGGCGTGGGTATTTTCCACACGCTCCTGCGAGAGCAGTCAGGGTCGAAGGAGTGTTTTCCTGAGAGTGCACAGGGGTGTGCGTACGCCCCTGTGGCTCTCTTTTAATGAAGCGCACGGGCGTGGGTAATTACCGCACGCCCTTGTGGATGCACAGAACATCAAGGGTCGCGAGTTCTTTTTAAAGAAGATTAGTTTCTCACCCTCTTCACTCACTCTATTCGTTTGGAAACATTCTCACATCAGTTTGCACACTATTCATTTCAGAGTATTTGGACACCACCATACCTTGAGTGTCACTCAGTTTTCAGTACGACTTGGCTTGTATGTGGAGGCATTCACAGATACAGAGTAGTACGCTCAGTTACCGATTGATTATCCTGGAACCTTGAGCCCGCAGAGAGCTTACAGAGTGCTATGTGGTCAGGGTCAGTACGAGCCGCAGGTGTCCAAGGCCACGTGCCTCTCCTGACCTGCATACAGATATTTACATGCCATCATGAGTAGGTCGATGAGTGGCCATGGTGACAGCACTGGTGTTCTGAGCCGACAGGAATTACTGTATCTGTACTCGATGGTGCAGCGCGTTCACTTAGGGCACATCATGGTAGAGTACATCAGACATCAGGGGTACTATGCTAGACTGGGAGCGATCTTCTCGGACCCCTACATTACGAGATTAGTGCTAGGCATGGGTCTCTTGGATTCGATTCGCAGGGCCGAGAAGACGAGTGTACCTGCTCCCTTGAGCCTAGAGACGATGAGGTTGATGGGCATGGTCCGCAGGGTTCGGACAGGGGTTTTTGCTTTAGTGCTACCAGCTCCAGAGATAGCCGAGGATAAGCGTGATGAAGCCCGGGCATCTCAACCAGCTCCCGAGCCTCAGCAAACCCCGATGGAGATCAAGGCACCTCTAGTGGCAGAGGAACCACCCCCCGTGCATATATTTTCACCATCTCTAGCTTATGATCGCTTTGAGAGGCTCAAGAGCGCTTTGGGGGTGATACGGACTGAGGCAGCTGAGGCTCGAGCCGAGATTGCAGAGATTAGGGATACGCAGGCCACTCAATACACAGAGTTCATGGCATGTTTCGATGTATTAAAGCAGATCTTAAAGCGCAACGTCGCCTAATCATTTGTCTTGTGGCCGACTCCTCAGGCCCCCTCAGTTCCTCCGACACCCTCATCCCCTACCCCGGCACCGGTGAACCCACCATGTGCATCTTCACCAGCAGTAGCAGCAGCACCTGAGCCCAAGGGCAACACCGACATTTGATTTTTAGTTCTTTTTCTTTTATGCATTTTATTTTCATTTTGCATCTCGAGTTGTATTCATTGTCTATCTTTTATATATACTCGAGATATTTTTGTTTTTATTGAGCTTTACTGAACCCCCTCATGTATGCGTGCAGATGGTGTTGTCTTCTTGGAAATTGAGACTTAGTCATGGGCACGACCAAGGTGCCTAGGTACTTAGCCGTGTGAGCTTCACAACCCGTCGGAACACTACTCCCATCGAATTAGCTTCATCAAACGCAACACTAGGAGTCAGGGGAGTATTATTTTGATTGCTTCTCCCATATTTGCTTTTGAATGATATATATTTTGAGTGAGCTTGCATGTGTACATTGGGGACAATGTACAATTTAAGTGTGTGTGGAGGGGGGGGTGGGAGTTTCATAGTGCACACATTCTTTTCTGTTGTTCTTGATTGATATATGCTCACATAGCCAATGGCAGTTCACCTTAGTTGCAAGGATTGTATTCTTGAGTTTAAGAGAATTTCTAACATTGAATGTTTTCATGCTCTAGTTCTTGCTTGAATTTCTAGTAATTTTTGCCCGATTTACACTTAGTGCACTACTCACTCTTTAAACTCTTTTGGAAACTCAAGTTTGATGTTAAAGGGACTAGTTATAGTTGTTTCTTGTGTTAAATTCTGAAAAAAAAAGTTTTATTGTTTATTTGTGCTTGTTGGGTGGAAAGAGCTACCACCTATAAAGTACGAAACTACTCACATAAGTCGGATACTAGCTATGCCCTAATGAGAGAAAGAGATATCTCATAGGATGAGTGAAAGCTACCACTCCGGTAGAAAGAGCTACCACCTCGAAAGTGTGAAAGCCACCTTAGCGGCCGCTTTCGAAAGGGCTACCTTAGAGGATGTGTGAAGCTACTACCATCTTTGAAATTGTTGTCACTTTTGTAGATAAATAAGTCCCTTGTACTTAGAACTTTGAGGAGTATACCTTGGGTTGTTTTGAGTTAGTTCACACAAGTACACAATTTCGGATTTGTTGTCCTTTTTTATTCAAGTTTTTAGCTAGAGCATTGATTTTTCGTATTTAGTATTGAAATTTCCCTCACTTGTAGAATGCTCTCTTTGTATATTTTGGTGAACCTAAGGCCAAGCACTTTCAATATTTTCTTCATTGATGCACACAACGTTTTAATTTTTGCTTGAGGACAAGCAAAAGCTTAAGTGTGGGGGAGTTTGATAAGTGCTTGTGCGATATGAATGCGAAGCGTTCATTCCTTATGTTGAGCATTACTTTTCTTAGGTTTTTACACTAATATGTGTGTTCTTATGTTATTTTCGTGCAGGTAGGGTTGTGAGGCCAAGTATGAAGGAAAGAAGCTAATGTGGATTACAATGCACCGATTTTGGAGGAAATCTTGCTAAGGTTCAAACGCGAAGACATAGGTCGATGTGAGATGCTAGAGTGTGTGCCAACCTCCTCGTATTCGAGTTTGGCACATCCATTTGGAGGGGCACAAAGGAAGTCACACTCGAGCATTCTGACTTATGCACATAGAACAAGAGCTCCACCAACTTGCCTATCATTGAAGAAGCAAGTGATCCACGACGTGAACGTGTCCCCGTTTGCGTTACTCCGATGAAAGTATGGATTCGGGAAGCTATTCAGTCCAGATACTGTAGCAGAGCAACGAGCAACACGGTAGCAAGGACTATAGCAGCATTGTTCACAGCCGGCCGAGAAAATAGAAGTTCAGAGAATCCACACGGGCATGTGGAAATTATCCACGCCCGTGTGGAAATTCTGCACGGGCGCGTGAAGTATCCACGCCCGTGTAGTTGCCCGATTCCAGCCCTATTTAAAGCTGAATCAGCCCCGATTTTAGTATTCTTTTCTCCATCTTTTCCCCAACTTGAGAGAGGGCTTTGGCTAGGGTTTTGAGGGGAATTGGCCAAGGTTTTGGTGAGGTTCTACGGCTCCGACATCGTCATTCCTGAGGAAGAAGGTTGGTAGGGAAGCTTCTGTTGAGGCGTATCCTATACCGGATGACAGAATCCTTGGACGACGAGTAGAGGACTTTCCACTAGACCATTGACACGACTATCGAGGGGGTTTCTTTATGGATTCATTGCTTTTACATTATATTTCATTGATTGTACTTAGCTCCATGGAGAGCTAAACCCCTAGTGGGTACTTGGGTATTTGTGAACCGTAGCATGTATTCATTTCTTTGAATCTCTTTATTATGCTTTCAATAAATTGATGTTTATTGTGAGTTCCAACCTTGAATGCTTGTTTGTATGAACATTTTCCCTAGAGTGACACTACGGTTGAGAGTTCTCGTTGGTAACCTTGTGAGTGAGTGACACACCATGAGTGTTAGACACAGCTAGTTGGAGAGGGTTGAGAGGGTGAGTCGAGAGGTACAGGAGCGTCCCCTTTCCCCTCTGACGTGATAGATTCTACCTCCATTCCTCGAGTTCTTTGCGGCCATAATAGAGTGAATGGTCTAAGGGATGAACTTCCTCTAGGGCTTAGTTGCGCGTGCAACGGAGTGAAGCGTTGAGGTGATCTTAGTATCTAGGGCTTAATCATGCTTAGGGATCTTCCACCTGTACCAAAGGGTTAGGTCTATAATTAGGAAGAGATTTATCACTTGGAATCCCTAGAGCTCACTGCAACTCTATACGAGTGCGAGGTTGAGAGGTTATCTAATCTCTCCTCCGGGACATGTATAGCGTTAGGCATAGTTGACCTTAGATTTGGGACTATGTAATTAAGGATTTTCACGACTCACCATTGCATTGATTAGGAAGCATAATAGAGGGTTCTTGCACTTGAAACAATTATCCTAGGCGGAGCATTATCCGAGTACCCCATCTTTATCGATTGCCTTACCCCTTTCTTTACTTTTCCTCTCTTACTTGTTGTTTTTATTGTTGAGAATTGAATCATTGTCACACTTATCATCATTGATCTTTCACATAGCTAAGAATCGAATTAAGAATTTTCATTCCCTATTCCCTGTGGATTCGATACCCGCTCACCCGGGATTATTACTTCGACAAACCCGTGCACTTGCGGGATATACACAAGGGGATCTTGTCAATCCTCACCATCCATTTCCTTCCCTATGATCTCCCAACTGCTTCAACTAACATTCAAACACTGTAAAAGACCAAGCTGCCCTCAACTTCTAACCTAATTATACTAGGACACTTGAACTTCAGCTCACTACTTCTTCTCTACAATTCGTCTGAAACTCCCTCATCTTCGATCAATTCTAACAAAAACCCCCTTGATTGAAGTTGACAAACACCCATCTCACCTTTAACCTGCTTATGTTTCTGAATACTCAAATATTTAGTAAATACATTGGCAACCTGCACATCAGTTGAACAATAATTTAATTGAACTTTCTTTCTTACTATAAGCTCTCTAACATGATGGAATTTAACATCCATATGCTTTGTTTGACCATAAAGAGTTGGATTTTTAGCAATGGCTATGCAGGACTTGTTGTCACACCAAATCTGAATTGTTGCTTCACAATTTAATCCACAGTCATTCAAAACTTTCTCCATCTACAAGCTTTAACAACAAGCTTAACTCAGTGAGATATACTCAGCCTCAATAGATGATAAGGCCACAATTTCTTGTTTCTTTGAAGCCCAGTAAACAACACTTGAGCTAAATTAAAAACAAATTCTGATGTGCTCTTTCTATCTTCTTTATCACCACACTAATCATTGTCACAATAGCCTTTAATGGCACATTCAACTCCACTATTATACTGAATGCCATAATCAAAAGAACCAACAACATACCTTAGTACTTGTTGAGTAGCTCCAAAGTGGATTTTTGTAGTATTATGCGTACATCTGGACAATTGATTTACTGCATACACAAGATTAGGTCTGGTATGAGTCAAGAATAACAGTTTGCCAATTAATTGTCTATAAATAGTTGCATCTGTCATTTCTGCTTCTTGAGTAAGCTGCAACTTGGTAAATTAACTCATTGGTACATTCACAGCCTTGCATCCTTGCATATTGAACTATCTTAGCATCTCCTTTGTATATCTCTTTTGTGATACATGCACACTTGCATACTTTGATAAATTTCAAGACCAAGAAAATACTTGATCAATCCTATGCCTGCCATTTCAAATTCTTGCTTTATAGCTGCTTTAAATTCTTCCACCAGCTGTATTGATGATCCTCAACAGATTAGATCATCAACATATACACATACCAGTAATATCTTAGCTTTATTTCTTGTCTTTCCATACAAAGTGTGCTTTGTCTCACTTTTGCAGAAATTCTGTGAATTAAACCAACCATCCAATCTAGCATACCAGGCCCTTGGAGCTTGTTTCAAACTATATAAAGCTTTTAGCAGTCTGTACACCTGTTTTTCCTTCCTTTGTACTTCATATCCCTTTGGCTATGAAACATATACCTCTTTTCATGTGTGCCATTCAAAAATGGAGATTTAATATTGACAAGATCCCCTTGCGTATATCCCGCAAGTGCACGGGTTTGTCGAAGTAATAATCCCGGGTGAGCGGGTATCGAATCCACAGGGAATAGGGAATAAAAATACTTAATTCAATTCTTAGCTCTGTGAAAGATCAATGATGATAAGTGTGACAATGATTCAATTCTCAATAATAAAAACAACAAGTAAGATAGCAAAAGTAAAGAAAGGGGTAAGGCAATCGATAAAGATGGGGTACTCGAATAATGCTCCGCCTAGGATAATTGTTTCAAGTGCAAGAACCATCTATTATGCTTCCTAATCAATGCAATGGTGAGTCGTGGAAATCCTTAATTACATAGTCCCAAATCTAAGGTCAACTATGCCTAACTCTATACATGTCCCGGAGGAGAGATTAGATAACCTCTCAACCTCGCACTCGTATAGAGTTGCAATGAGCTCTAGGGATTCCAAGTGATAAATCTCTTCCTAATTATAGACCTAACCCTTTGGTCCAGGTGGAAGGTCCCTAACCACGATTAAGCCCTAGATACTAAGATCACCTCAACGCTTCACTCCGTTGCACGCGCAACTAAATCCCAGCGGAAGTTCATCCCTTAGACCATTCAGGCTATTATGGCCGCAAAGAACTCGAGGAACGGAGGTAGAATCTATCACGCCGGAGGGAAAAGGGGACGCTCCTGTACCTCTCGACTCACCCTCTCAACCCTCTCCAACCTAGCTTTGTCTAATGCTCATGGTGTGTCACTCACTCACAAGGTTTCCAACAAGAACTCTCAACCCTACTGTCACTCTAGGGGAAATGTTCATACAATCAAGCATTCAAGGTTGGAACTCACAATAAACATCAATTTATTGAAAGCATAATAAAGAGGTTCAAAGAAACAAATACATCCTCGGGTTCACAATACCCGAGTACCCACTAGGAGTTTAGCTCTCCATGGAGCTAAGTACAATCAAAGAAATAGAATGTAAAAGTAATGAATCCATAAAGAAACCCCCTCGATGGTCATGTTGATGGTCTTGCGGAGAGTCCTCTACTCGTTATCCAAGGATTCCCTCGTCCGGTATAGGATACGCCTTGACGGAAGCTCCCCTACCAACCTTCTTCTAAGGAATGACGATGTCAGAGCCATAGAACCTCTACAAAACCCAAGCCAATATCCCTCAAAACCATAGCCGCAGCCCTCTCTCAAGTTGGGGAAAAGATGGAGAAAAGAATACTAAAATCGGGGCTGATTCGGCTTTAAATAGGGCTGGAATCGGCCGAGTACATGGGCGTGGATGCTTCACGCGCCCGTGCGGAATTTTCACAAGGGCGTGGATAATTTCCACATGCCTGTGTGGATTCTCTGAACTTCTGTTTTCTCGGCCGGCTGTGAAAAGTGCTACTACAGTACTCTTCTACAGTGCCCGCCCTGAATAGCTTCCCAATCCATACTTTCATCAGAGTAACGCAAACGGGCACACATTCACGTCGTGGATCACTTACTTCTTCAATGATAGGCAAGTTGGTGGAGCTCTTGTTCTATGTGCGTAAGTCAGAATGCTTGAGTGTGACTGCCTTTGTGCCCCTCCAAATGGATGTGCCAAACTCGAGTACGAGGAGGTTGGCACACACTCTAGCATCTCACATCGACCTATGTCTTCGCGTTTGAACCTTAGCAAGATTTCCTCCAAAATCGGTGTATTGTAATCCATATTGGCTTCTTTCCTTCATACTTGGCCTCACAACCCTACCTGCACGAAAGTAACATAAAAACACACATATTAGTGTAAAAACCTGAGAAAAGTAATGCTCAACATAAGGAATGAACGCTTCGCATTCATATCGCACAACCACTTATCAAATTTCCAATTGATGAATTGGCCAACCTCTTTAAGCTCCAAGTGCTAACAACATCCTCACTATCTCCATCTGTGCCACAGGAGCAAACACTTCTTCATAATCAATTCCAAATTCTTGATCATAGCCCTTAGCAACAAGCCTGGCTTTATATTTATCAACCTCACCATTTGGCCTCAATTTAGTTTTATACACCCATTTAACACCAATGACCTTCTTCCCTGCAGGTAATTCACAAAGTTTCCAAGTATTATTTTTCTGAATTGTGTCTATTTCATCTGACATTGTTTGTCTCCAATGCTTTGATTTTTCAGCTTCTTGATAAACGTCTAAAAGTACATATTCTGCATGTATTTGTTTTGTATGATTCTTTATATTTATTTGTTGAATCGATGCCCTTTTGGTTTAAATTGTGTTATTTTTACATTTCAGGCCCATTTGAAGCCTTGGGGCCTCGGCGACGCGATTAGGGATGAATTCAGCAACAAAGCGGCATTTCCGGTCCGGGATCACTGTAGCACAACACTGTAGCAGTGTTGCTGTAGTAGTTTCACTGTAGCAGTCACTGTATTGTCTAAGTATGGATATACAGAGTTCTCATGCATACCCAAGCATTCAAAAGCACCAAACAAGGATCACAAACCACACAAATACCATAAATGTAAATCAAAGCATCTATACAAGCAAGTTCATCCCAAGGTTCACCGGATGCCCGGTGACCTTGGGAGTCTAGTTCGTCATCAACAAAGGAGCAAGTGTAGAAGATAAGAGATACAAAGAAAAGCTCATAACAAACTCCCCTAAGATGAAGACTAGAAGGTGGTGATGAGAACTCCTCGGATCCGCGTCGGCGAGCTCCTAGATCGTTTTCCTTGAGTGTAACCTTCTTCTCCCTTCGATTTGCCCCTCAGATCTGCCTTCTCCCGCAGCCTTGAAGCTCTAGAGGATGATGGTGGAGAGTGGTGGCCAAAAGTCCCTTAATTGATGCCCTAACAAGCCTTATATATGCCCAGATCCTGATCGGTAAACGGGTCAGTATACCGGCCGTATGCCGACCCCTCGGGAATTTTCAGTTTTCTGCTGAGAAGCCCGTGATGAGCTACAGTGACTGCTACAGTAATGCTGTTACATTGCTATGCTACAGTGATCCCAGACCGGAAACGCCGCTTTGTTGCTGAATTCATCCCCAATCGCGTCGCCGAGGCCCCAAGGCTTCAAATGGGCCTGAAATGTAAAAATAATACAGTTTAAACCAAAAGGGCATCGATTCAACAAATAAATATAAAGAATCATACAAAACAAATACATGCAGAGTACGTACTTTTAGACGTTTATCACTTGGCCATAAAGAACCCTAAATAAATTTCCATACTCACTTGGAGTTGATGTATTGGAAGAACTTCCTGCCTCACTTGCACTTTTATATTGTGCAGACCAGCAATGTGATTGATAGTGCCCATAATTCTTGTACCTGAAACATTGAACATTTTGCAAATTTCCTCTCTTAAAGCACTGTCCAAGCTACCTCTTACCTCTACTAAATCTGCCAAATGCCCTTGAGCCATCTCTACTGTTTTCATAAAAATTCTATTGTCTTTGCATATTAATTCTCTAATCATCTCCTCTTGAAGTATACCCAGCTCTTCCTCTTCCTCTGAAACCACCAAACCTTCCTCTTCCTCTCTAATTACTTCTGCCACCTCTAGAGTCTCCCTACATCACAAAAGCTTCATGTCTTTCAGACGTTTCAGTTTACTGATTGAACCTAGCCTCATATGCTTGAAGAGAGCCACTCAGTTCATCAAGTGTTACTTTAGACGCGTCCCTTGCCTCTTTAATTGAAGTTACTACATGTATAAACCTTGATGCTAAACTCCTCATTACCTTCAGAATCACATCAGAGTCCTTTAGCTCATTTCCCATGCCTCTAATTTGATTTACCAGAGACAACACTCTAATAATATAGTGTTGGACTGTTTTCTCTTCATTCATTTGCAATAAATCAAACCTTTGCCTCAAAGTTTGTTGTCTCATTGACACCATCCTAGAAGTACCTTGATTCTCATTCTTGATGTGATACCAGGCCCCCTTTGCTGAATCAAATCTCATAATTCTGTGCAAAATTGTTTCATTTACTGCCTGTTGTAATAAGAAGAGGGCCTTTGCATCATCTTCAATTTCTTTTTTAGTTGGATCTTCTGAACTAATTCCATCTTCAATCACCTTCCACAATCTTTAAGACATAAAAAAGGTCTTCATCATGTAACTCCAATGCTCATAACCATCTCCTCTAAAGATAGGTAATAAAGTATGAGATATATCAAGTGTTAGTGCAGACGATGAACTAGAACCATTGATTGAGTGGTTTTACTCTCCTCTTTGCTCATAGGCACACCGAAGATCAGTCTTCATAGGAACTCCAACCAACACACAAACTCACATATGAAACAAACAAAAACCAGCAACGAAAACAACTTCAAACCCTCTCAACACCTCACACAACACCAAAAATAGCAAATGACAAACAACATCCCAGAACTCACACCATATAGCTCTATATACCACTGAAAAGAACTATATAAAAACTAGAGGTCGAAAGGAACAACTTTTGTATTAAAAGCAAAGGCTAAAACACTCTCTATTTTCCTGGAAAATTCATACAAGTATGGATTGTGTTAAGAAAAACATATATAAGCATCAAAAGAAAGAACATCTTATATACTGTCAAAGTTCAATAACTGAAATGAAATGGACTAGCTTAGTCACACGGATACATGTCGGGCTCTTCTTAACCTCACCGCTTGACCAGCTTCCATGCCTCAAACTTACTCTAAACCTCTTATCATCAAATCACAGCCGCACACTACTAACATAATCAATGGCATCTTTACTGCCTTGAACTAAAGTGGACATCTCTGATTGATCAGATCTGGACCACAGGATTATAATCAAACCCCGATGCTGGACTTTCCCTGCTACCATGAACTTATGCACTATCTTTGATCTTCAAATCCTGACCGTTCTTCACAGACACAATCCGAGCTCGCTCCATTTGCCTCGAACTTAAACATCCTTGCTTGATCAAACATATCCTCACCATCCATTTCCTTTTCTCCGATCTCCCAACTGCTTTAACTAACATTTAAACACTAGAAAAGACCAAGTTGTCATCTATTTCTAACCTAATTGCACCAGGACACTTGAACTTTAGCTCACTACTTCTTCTCTACAATTCTTCTGAAACTCTCTCATCTTCAATCAATTCTAACAGAAACTACAACTCAACCGATGACCAAGTCATAATAGGACCGACTCCAAGTGAGTTTAAAGAGAATAATGATGCAAAAGACTTCTTCTCCATAGATGCTCCCATGGAAAAAATCATGCCAAGGAATTTAGAAAGGATTGTTAGGGAGTTGGAATTTGCAGGAGGTGTTGCATGTCTAGTGGTGACCTTGTTGGCGTCTTGGGTTGTAGGAGTGGGTCAACGTTGTAGCGTGCAGGTGCCCGGGTTTTGGCCGGCCATGTTTGCCACTTACCGGGTTATGTTTGCTATCCCGGAGCTCGTTCTCAATGGGTTCATCTCTGAGTGCGGTATGGCTTATTATTATCTTAAATTTTATTCTCATAAAGTAGAATTTTTAAAAAAAAAGTGATAAAGTATTCACCATGAAGAATCAATTTTGGGAGAGAGAATTGTCCATAAATTTTTCATTTATTACCGGAAAGAGTTACCATTTTTATGATAGATTAGATGTTTGGCATATAGTTTATGAAATAGAGTTTTATTTTGAAATCACCAATAGCATTATTTTATAATGTATAAAATAGTGATTGATTTATTACACAAAAAAAAAATCAATGGTTATTAATAATTTGAGAAATTTTTTAAATAAATTTGATTTATATGAATATGATTAATTTAAATGGTAATAAATTACTAATAAATAAATCATAATTTGTTTTTAGTTTTATTCTTCATTTTATTTTTCATTTTATAGATGGAGTAATTTTGATATTTTTAACTCTCACCCTTAAATGTATGTGTTTTTTTTATTCTAGCAAAAAAAGTTTTTCCTAGTAAAGAGATAATTGGGTTTTAACAAAAACATCATGGTTTTTAAATAAAAAATGATAGCAATTTTTTTTTAATTAAAGGTGAGGGTAATATGTATAATAATTAATATATTGTCATGAAACATTAATAATGAATGTCCATTATGTTTCTCTCAACTCCTCTTGACTCTTGGCGTTTCATTTGCTAAAGGTTTATTCAGTTTCTAATTTAAATGCTATATATATATGTGTGCGTGTACCAAAAGAATGAAAATAATAAGAACGAGAAAGAGAACTTCCACTGTTTTATCTTTGCTCTATATTTGTCTTGTTATATTATATAGTTTTATAACATTGTTTGTCTTGCTATATTATATAGTTTTATAATACGTTATCAGCACGAAGCTATAACCAAGTTCTGACTAATCCAATTTCTCAGCAAATCCTTTCCACAATATATGGATACTACCAAATCCATGGTTAGATTAGACATCAAAGATGAGGATGTATACCTTGTTGATAGTGCAACAACACACTCAATATTTAAAAGCAAAAAATATTTTTCCCATTTAATAATGCGTAAAACCAATGTCAATACAATATCGGGCAGTATAAATTTGATTGATGGCTCTGGAAGAGCAAATATATTGTTTCCTAGAGAAACAAAATTTATTATAACTAATGTATTATATTCTCCAAAGTCCCACCGAAACTTATTAAGTTTTAAAGATATACGTCACAGTGGGTTTCACATAGAGACGTCAAATATGGGAAATACTGAATATTTATACATTACTGTTGCTACTTCAGGTAATAAGCATGTATTGGAGAAACCGCTCGCATTCTCATCTGGCCTTTATTATACATATATTCGAATAATTGAGGCAAATGCTATAGTAAACCAAAAGTTGACTAACTTAAATGAATTTATTCTATGGCATGATTGGTTAGGTCATCCTGGATCAATAATGATGTGAAAAGTACTTGAAAACTCATATGGACATCCATTAAAGAACTTGAAGGTTCTTCAATCAAATGAATTTTTATGTCCAGCTTTCTCTCAAGGCAAATTTATTATTAGGCCATCCACAAATAAAATTGGAATTGAATCTCCTATGTTTTTAGAGAGAATTTATGGTGATATATGCGGACCAATTCATCTGTAATGTGGGCCATTTAAATATTTTATGGTTTTAATTGACGCATCAACGAGATGGTCACATATTTGCCTATTATCAACTAGAAACCTGGCACTTTTGAGGTTGTTTTCTCAAATTATTCGATTACGAGCACATTTCCCTGATCATGTAATTAAAACAATAAGGCTTGATAATGCTGGTGAATTTACATCTCAAGCAATTGATGAGTATTGCATGTCCATTGGAATAAAAGTTGAACATCCTGTTGCTCGTGTTCATACACAAAATGGCTTGGCAGAATCATTTATTAAGCGGCTCCAGTTATTGCTAGGCCGTTATTAATGAAAACAAAGCTTCCAATCTATGCTTAGGGACATGCAATTTTATATTCCGCATCACTTGTGCGCATAAGGCCAACAAGTTATCAAAAATTCTCCCCCCTTTAATTGGTTTCTGGGCAAGAACCAAATATGTCTCATTTGAGAGTTTTTGGGTGTGGAGTATACATCCCAATTGCTTCACCACAAAGAACTAAAATGGGACCTCAGAGGAGATTAGGAATATATATTGGATATGAATCTCCTTCTATTATTAAATATCTTCAGCCGTTGATAGGGGATGCTTTCACAGCAAGATTTGTTGACTGTCATTTTGATAAGACAGTTTTTCCAAAATTAGGGAAAGAAAATGGAAAGATGAAAATGTTGAAAAAAGAAATTACATGGAATGCTCTGAGTTTAAATCATTTTGATCCTTGCACAAAACATTGTGAACTGGAAGTTCAACGAATAATTCAGTTACTATGAGTTGCAAATCAACTACTTGATGCATTCGCTGATCCAAAAAGAATAACAAAATCACATGTACTTGCAAAAAATGCTCCTATTAGAATTGATATCCCAGAAGGATCTCTTATAACAAATGAATCTAAAGTACGCTTGAAGCGTGGAAGACCAACTTGTTCAAAAGATAAAAATCCTCGAAAGAAAAGGGAAACAAAATATCATAAAGAAAATGCGGATAAAATAAACATTGAAATAAATAATAGCAAACTTCCAGAAGAATTTCAAGATCCTGAAATTGAAGAGGAAAATCAAGAAATTTCCATAAATTATGTCTCAAATGGGAAAAAAAATGGAACAGAAATAAAACAATTGTTGACAATATCTTTGCATATAATGTGGCAATTGATCTTTTGAAAGATAAGGATTATGACTCTAAATCTATTGAGGAACGCCGAAAAGAAATGATTGGCCAGAATGGAAAAATGCAATACATGCAGAATTAAATTGTCTCATAAAACGAGGAGTTTTTGGATCCGTAACTAAAATACCTGCAAATGTTAAACCAATTGGTTACAAATCGGTAGTTGTGCAAAAATGAAATGATAAAAATGAAATTGTTAGATATAAAGCAAGGCTCGTTGCACAAGGGTTTTCACAAAGACCTAGTATTGACTATGAAGAAACGTACTCCCTTGTAATAGATATTATCACTTTTCATTATCTAATTAGTCTTGCAGTACATAAAAAATTACATATGCAATTAATGGATGTTATAACTGCGTACTTATATGGCCAACTAGATAATAATAATAATAATATATATATATATATATATGAAAGTCCCAAAAGGACTTAAGATGCCTGAAGCATACAATTCGAATTCCTGGGACATGTATTCAATTAAATTACAAAGATCTTTGTATGGTTTGAAACAATCTGGGCGTATGTGGTATAATCGCCTTAGTGAATATTTGTTAACAGAAGGGTATAAGAATAAGCCTATTTGCCCATGTGTGTTCTTCAAGAAATCCAAAAGATGATACGTGATAATTAGGGTATATGTTGATGATTTAAATATAATTGGAACTCTTGAAGAGCTTCCAAAATTTTATCTCGGACTGCAGTTGAGTACTTAGAGAGTGGTGCTTTTATCCACCAATCGATATATACAGAAAGGGTTTTACAATGATTTAATATGGATAAAGCATATCCATTAATAAGCTCTATGGTTGTTCGATCCCTCGATATTCATAAAGACCCTTTTCGACCTCGAGAAGATAATGGAGAATTACTTCGTACTGAAGTACCATATCTTAGTGTAATTGGTGCCTTGATCTATCTTGCTAATTATACTCAACCAGATATAGCTTTTGCTATAAATTTATTATCAAGATATAGTTCTGCACCAACACGGAGACATTGGAATGGTATTAAACATATACTGCGTTATCTTCGAGGAATAATTGATATGAGATTATTTAATACACATGAATCAAAAAGACAATTAGTTGGATATGCAGATGTGCGGTATTTATTTGACCCGCACAATCCCCGATCACAAACTTGTTATGTGTTTACACATGGGGGAACGGCCATATCATGGTGTTTTATGAAACAAACTATAGCTGCTACTTCTTCAAATCATGCAGAAATACTTGCAATTCATGAAGTAAGTCGTGAATGTGTTTGGTTAAGATCAATGACACACCATATTCAAGAAAATTGTGGTTTGTTGTCCTAGAAGGGTGGTCCAACAATATTATATGAAGAAAATGCATCTTGTATAGCTCAATTGAAAGGAGGATACATTAAAGGCGACAGAACAAAACATATATCACCGAAGTTATTTTTCACACATGATCTTGAGAAAAATGGTGATACCCATATTCAGAAAATACAATCCAGTGAAAATCCTGCAGATTTATTCACTAAGGCATTACCCACATCAACTTTTGAAAAGTTTGTTCACAAGATTGGGATGCGTCGCCTCAGGGATCTTCAATAATGTTCTCTTCAAGGGGAGTCATATACGCGCAGTACTCTTTTTCCTTAATCATGGTTTTGTCCCACTGGGTTTTCCTGACAAGGTTTTAATGAGGAAGCAGATGCAGCGTATATCAGGAAAGTCGTACCCTTTTTCCTTCATTAGGATTTTTTCCCATTGGGTTTTTTTTTCTAGTAAGGTTTTAACGAGGCAATTCCTATATAATGGACATTCAAGGGGGAGTGTTATGAAACATTAAAAATGAATGTCCATTATGTTTCTCTCAACTCCTCTTGACTCTTAGCGTTTCATTTGCCAAAGGTTTATTCAGTTTCTAATTTAAATGCTATATACATATGTACCAAAAGAATGAAAATAATAAAAATGAGAAAGAGAACTTCCACCACTTTATCTTTGCTCTATATTTGTCTTGTTATATTATATAGTTTTATAACATTGTTTGTCTTGCTATATTATATAGTTTTATAACATATGTATGCATTTTGACGAAGAGATTTTTTAACTTTTTAATAAAAAAAATCAAGTGAAAAGGTCATTTAATATTTTAGCTAAGTTAAGAAAATCAGCAGCTACTTGGGTCATGGATAGTGAGCTTGGTGACAAGCAAGTAAAATAAAAAAAAATTATTAATTTTATAACATGACAAAAAAATATTAATTTAAAGATTTTACCCAAATTGTAATTGTAGACTTAATGAACTGATGACTTTTTTTATTACCAATATACATGTGACTATCGATTTATTAATGATCAATATGCACAAAAATTGCATTTTATGTCGGCTTTACAAACAGAAGTTTCTCTTGAAAAAAATATAAATATTTTTTAACATTATTATGGCCCTTTATTAATTAGTTTATTTTTATACCCAACTCCATCTGATCATACATACACCATGTCCTAATTATCTATAGGACAAGTATGACTATCTTCTTTTTTTTGTATTGTTTAAATAAATAAATAAATAGATTTAGGAGTTATTTAAAAACGTATTGATTATCAATCAACTAATTATTAATTTAAACAATTCAATTTGTTAATTTTAATTACATAATTAAATATAGATCAAAATTTTCTTCAAAATAACTTAAAATTTCAAACTTCAAACTTACCTTTATCCCAATTATGTTCAAATGCCATATATAAGATTGTATCTGAAATTTATATAATTAGAACGCATGGTCTAGATTCATGCACATAGGCATTCAACAAGTGTATCCAATGCCCAGGCTGTGTACAAATATATATATATATATATATATATATAAAGATATTGAATAATCTAGTTAGAACTGAAGGATTTTTTCTTAATAAAATAAAAGTTCAACAGAGGCATGCTGTAACCATGGAATTGAAGGGAATGCGCATCATTTATTTATTTATTTATTTATTTATTTATTTATTATAATAATAACAAGTCATTAGAGAAGCCTTTCTAGTTGGAGCACAAAGGAAAGAATCTTTGAATGCGGACAATAATTTTTGATTAATTAGCCACACACCCTTTGCTTTTCCTTCAATTGTTTTCGTGCTTTGCGTGCATGGCTAGGACACTTCTATATATATATCAGATATAAATGTGGAAAAAGTTTTTGCTTTAATTATCAATTATATACTAACCCCATAGCGTCCATCTCTTTTAATCATATATACATAGAAGTTTATGCATGTTATTTAATTATATTAATTTTAAAAATAATTTGAATCCACTACTCTCTTCTTAATCTTGAAAGATGATGGTTTATATGCAAACATTTATGGTTTTGTTTAGTGGAAGAAACCAGTTGTACAATCGGATTCGAGCCAGCATCATTATACCAAATCATGGAAATTATTTTTTTCGCAAACTATAAAAATTATATTTGTATAGAGGAAATAATAATTTTATGTTTATGTAAAATGAAAATAATTAAAATAACATATTTAAAATATTATTTTAAAATAATATAAAAATGATCACTTATCATGTTTCGAATTTTATTTATTTATTTTATCTGATTCTTTTTTCTTCAGCTGCTACTGAAGATTATACATCGTTCTTTCATAGATAATTTTTATATATTTACAAAAAAATTAATTGTTAGACTATATAATAACCCTTAAAAGTAATCATCTATTTTTACTGTAGTGAAGAAGAGGATAAAGGTAGTAATGATCCCTTGGTATCTTAATTAGACAGGTAGCATAGCCAAACAATGTGATTCAACCAATGTATCAAGAGACGACCAGCATCATAATTCTTGTTTGATATAGTTGTAATGCAATATGGAGAAGTGCTGGTTGGTGCGAGTTCCGCAAGCATAGAGTCGTTAAGTAATACCTCACGTGTAAGCACGAGAGGGTCATACTCCCAGGACCCCAAAGAGCTACCCTTATTTCTTCTTCACGTGTTGTCTAGCCTACAAATTCAAGTGAGTGCTCTAAGCTTCAAACAAAAAAATAGAAAAAAAAAACTCCAAGAAGGATGTCTACAGTCGAGGTAAAGTGGGGGTAAAAATCAAAGGATGAAACTAGTCATGGATGTGAATTACCTTGGGGCTACAAAAGTGAGAAGTATGTTAGAACTACCATGCAACTAGTGATTTGGACCAAGAGATTCTTAAGATAGGTCAACCGATGGTCAAGGAAATTGACCCCTAATCCAATACGAGTATTAAAATAGAATTTCATCCGACCAAATCCTCCTACGATTGTATTAAAAGCAGGGAGATCTCTAATTAGGGCCGAAACACAAACTAGATCCAACCCTGATGTTGGAGGGGCGCAAACACCCGATGGTCACGGTGTATTTGTACATGGATCCCTTCCAAGCTAAGTGTGTCTAGGACAAAGGCGTTGGTCACACAACCAAGTACAACCTAGAAATCGACATACAGAGTTCTTATGTATACCAATATATCAAAGTATACCAAGCTTGAATCTCAAACACACCAATTGTTATAAAATAGATTAAAGCATCCAACTACACAAGTTTACCCCAAGGTTCACCAACATCCGGTGACCTTGGGGTTTAGTTGTTCATAATAACAAAATACATGATCAAATCTATAAAAACAACCAAATAAAGCAACATAGAACTCCCTCAAGTGCTGAATGCGGAGAAATAAGCCATGGAGAGCTTCCAACGACGCCACCAAAAGGATGGCTTCCTTACCCTCTACAAGCTTCTACAATGGGAGATGAGAGGAGATCTTTCTGAATCTTACTTCTTCCTTCAATTTCCACTACTAAGGATGTCTTCTTGAGCTTCTTTTACCCTGGATTTGGAGATGGGAGTGAATGGTGTGTGGTAGGAGTAGATGATCTCTCCAAAAGCCCTAAAAACCCCCTTTTAATTAAGTCCTTCTTGGGTTAACTTCACTGGCATGAAGGAACCCGTAAGTGCCTTGGGATTTCGCCAAAAATTCCATAACTGCACATTCTTTAGCCAGTTTACCGGCATCTTCACAGCCGTCAGGAAACCCATCAATGGAAGCTGAGACTTTGCCATTTCCTAACTCCTTCATACTACAGTTGCTACTATAATGCTGTTACAGTATTCAAGGCTCTAAAACATCATTTTTGATGTTATTTTCTTTCTCATTTGCATTGTCGAGCTCACCTAGGCAACCTTGAGACCTATAGCATGAATAAGAACAATTAACCCACAAAAACGACATCAAATTATCAATTTACACATGAATAGTTTAACATAAATACATATAAAATATACACATTTAGGCGTTTATCAAGCATCCTCACACCGAAGTGTTTTCTTGTCCCCTATCAAACAACCATGAAGAATAGGGGCAAAAAGATAAATGGCTAAATGTATGACCTCAAGCTCAAAAGTAAAGAACTCCACAAGCATAAATGAAAAGAAATTAAGATAGTGAGTTGTTCTATGAGTGACCAAGTTGAAAAATAGTCTTGTTTCATCTAAGTGCTCCTGTGAGTGTGTGTAAAATTCCAACCTCATCCTTCACACCTTGGATTACCCTAGAGTGTCCATTCACCCCACACACAATGAAAATTAGCGTTAGAAATGCTAAAGACACCCTCAACAGTCAGTTAAGTGTCCCTCGGTTCCTAAATAAAACTCTAGCCTTCAAATAACTGTACAATAGGTTCCAAGGAATCAGTAGAGATATTTTATTGTATTTTATGTGTATATTTTTTTTTCTAGTGCGACGAACATAGACTGCACAAAAATCTTTCTGGAGGATACACATGCTGAGTAGGCATAAAAACCACCCAACTTACTCGATTACATGCCTACAAAGACGCATTCGTGCTTTACTAGTAGAGAAATACTATCATAGACTCTTTTTTTTCATATATACACAATGTATCTCATGTGCCCTAGTATAGAAACCTGTTCACTTAAGGCCAAAGATAATAATAAAATAACCAAAAGCTCTTAAAAGAAAATTGAGTACAGAATTTAACAAACTAATGTCAATAACAAAGTGATGGGTTGGCAGGAGTGTATAAGGTAGAAGTTTTCGTAACAAAGCATGAAGGTGCACTAGAGATAAAACAAGACTTCTATGAAAGCAAATATACAGATACAACTCACATCTATCATTCTTTCAAGCTAGGAAGTTCTTAACTAAGCATCATAGCTATCGCAAGTGAAACAAGCATGCAATTAAATAAAATACCCCATCCCCACACCTAGAGTCATATATTCCCCTAAATGTACATAAATCAGCAGTATATGGTGAAAAATAGCAAATAAGCATGAGGAGATTGAGTAAAGAAACTTCCCCATTTTGGGTGAGAATTGAACGATGCGTATATTGACACTTGATAATTTTGATCCAAGCTGGGTGATGAAAGTGAAGCTCCTTTTATTATAGTCCTATAAAGATCAAGAAGCTTATCACAACTCAAGACTAATAAATATGGAGAAGCAAAGTTATAAGAATCAAAATAGATAGAGTTTAGTAGAGACTAAACCATAGCTAACTATAGAGTACACAATAACAAACATAACACAAAATACGATAAGGTATTGGAAACAATCAACAAGAACATCACAAAGACAACTCATGCGTGCTATGTGTCTAGTGGGAGAGGCGGTGTAACAGACGTGGTGGCAGCAGATGTGGTGGCAACAAAGGAAGAAGATCCACGAATGAAGGCTAAAACCTCAACCATGTCTCGCTCGACTTGGCTCTGGATGCAACAATTTCCCTCTTTCCCTAATCAAGGACCTGAAACTAATGCTGGGTCTTTGTTTGTAACTCTTGGAGCCTAATCATGAGTGATACTAGCCCAGCATCAGACTCAGACTCAGACTCTGTCTCTGTCTCTATCTCATGCACATGCGATAGCCCAACATCACACTCTCTTTTCCCCTAATGCTATGCCAGAAAGTAAGTGCCGTTCCTCCTCTCTACTATCATGATAGACGAAAAAGTGGACATCTGAAGAGGAGCGGTGCTTGATGGTGAGTGCGTGACAAGCTAGAAAGTGAGCACGCGACTCCCCGACCATAAGTGTATGAGTCGTTAAGTAATATCCTCTCACGCGAGCACGAGAGGGTCATATTCCCAAGGGCCCATGATCTGCTATTACTTCATCCTAGGTATCACTATCTAATCAATCAAGCAAAGATTGTTGTTCCAAACATAAATACAAAAATAAATAAAATAAAAACTATAAATATAATAGACTAAGACAGACCACACATCCAAATGAATGTAGCAAATGGCAATGAGCACAAGAGGCCTCAGGTGAAGATTCCCTCAGGAGAAGAACAAGTAATGATGAAAATGGGACTTTTAAGTGCAATGTTGGCTAGGTTTGGTCCACTAGACTCAGAAGATACCCCTATGATGTCTTTGGGAACATGGAGTCTTGCATAGGGTAAATCTAATGCTCGCTTTCGCCTATAACTATCCTAATGCTTGTGGGGAGCTACTAATACCCTGAACCTCTGGCGTACTAATACAATGAATCCCCCTTCAAACATTGTGTGACTTAATGCATGCAAGCATCCCTCCATACAAACATTATTTAATAATCAAAGCCTACGAAATCCATCCTTTGTAAGTTGAACATGAAAACAATAGAATGAAACCAAACAAACAACCGTGGCAACAAAATATTGCAAATAAAGAACATTCATACAAACAAGTTCTTCTCCCAAGGTTCACTGGATGCCTGGTGGCCTTGGGAGGCTAGTTCCATATAGCAAAGAGAGAACAAACAAGATAATCAATGATAAAGCTCATAAAAGATCTCCCTTAGATGTAGGCTAGAAGGCGGTGATGAAAACTCATTGGATCCGTGCCGTCGAGTTCTTTGATGATCTCCTTGAGTACTTCCTTCTTCTCCCCTTGAGTTTTACTCTTCAAATCACCTCTCCAACTTGCTTGAATGCCCTAAATGAAGATCTGGAGAATGGTGGCCAAAGTCCTCCTCCAAAAATCCCTAGATTGGCTTTTAAAGGGTTCAAAGCCAAGTTTTGCGTGTGTGTATATAGCTGGTGTGCCGGCCGCACACCCCTCTATCTCCTCTTTGCTGGCCACACACCAAGACACACACTGCTATAGTGGAATTGCTACAGTGAAATTGCTATGGTAATACAAATACATTAACCATTGCTATAGTGATTGGTGCCTAAAAATCCAGTCTTTTCTTTCTCGAAGCCTGGGGATGTGTGTGAGCTTCGATAAATTCTTTGATTTATGCCAAAACAAAGCTCATTCACGCACAAAAGTGATCCTTCGATGTCTCGAAATAATAATAACAAATAAAAAGAGTAAAGGGCATCGAAGTCATAGATATATGCATGAAAGTGCATAAAATATAAATAATAAAAGTGATGTATTTAGACACTTATCAGTGCTGCCAATGATGTGCATGCCTCAAGTACGTTCATTCAATCCCATGTCTCTAATCAATCGCGTGATGTAGGGTCTGGCAAAGATGGTCCTGAGGCATATGTACTGTCCTTGATTAGAGAGAATATCTACAAAGAGGTGCCCATATGAATTGGGTAGCGCTCAAAGATGTTGTAGAGCATGAGAAGATCACTGCGTAACACAACTCCTGTAGAGTCTGACCGACCCCCAACCCCTCAAGTCAGTAACACATAAATGTAGTGATGAGTGTGGTTAGTCATATGGGATGCCTTTCTCTTCCTAGAATTGGCAATGGTGACCCAATACTTTTCTGGTGAAGTGTGAGGCGGGAAATCCACAACTAGGCAATGAAAGTAGGGTGATTGTGTGTCGGCATAGGTGTAAAGCCCCAAGTAAACACCCAAGTCAGTGTGATCAATCTTGTAACTCTTCCTGAAAGCTTGAAATTACAGTAAGCTTTCTTTCCAGACAAAGTTGCAATGCCTAACTACCTCAATTGTGCTTAAGACTTCCAAGGTAATCTCACGGTAGGTAGGTTCTTTGATATCAAGCACTTTGTTCCAACCATCATGCGATATGTGCTCTGAGATAGCTTCATCCAAGCCCAATGTCCTCAAGACATCCCAATCTATATGATGGACTGTGCCAAACGATTTTCTAGCCAATAACATGTATCTTAACTTGTGCTGGTCATTTTTGAAGCATGGTTCGATAATGGGAGATGTGTCATCCCTCCATGCTCTCTTGGAGACCATACGCTTCGTCAGCATACCTATAAGACAAGAAGCAAGTGATCAAACCTATACTAAAAGAAACAAATGATCATGATAGTAGAGAATGAAAATTTTCAAGTATTACTATAGTAATTTCCCAAAAAAAATTTGCAAGAGTTTCTTTTGTACATGGAGAATAAAAAACTTTTACAGGCATGGAAATTCCTTCAAAACCCCACAAAAATAACAAACAACCATTATAAAAATAGAATCATCCATTCATCAAGAGAAATTGAAGGGAAAGGAGAAGAGATGAGCATTGTCAAAACTAGGGTTTAGAGAGACATACCCTTGATAATTGATGAAAATGATGGTGAAACACCCAATAAACCTTGTAAAACAAGTGTTCAAAAGGAGGAGAGTGTTCTAGAGAAAGAAAATTGGAGAATAATGGTGAAAAAATGAGTGAAAGAGGTGGAGAAATGAAGAAGAAATAAGAAGAAGATGAGAGAGAAAATGTGGCAAGGGTGGCCGACTTGGTTCTCAAGTGATTGGATTAAGGCTTCGACATTTTTCAAAACTGGACTGACCTTAGTAAACCATTTCCTGTGCTGAGCAACCTGAGCTTTGATGTTTATAAATTTTGCCTCTATGTTGATCATGAATATAGCTAGGACAACTTCGATGGTGTACTTCTTCACTTGTTGTGGAGGGGATTGTTGGTATTGAGTGCCCTAAGGTTGTGAAGGTCTTTTTTGCTGCTGGCCCTGGTTCCATGAAAGATTCGGGTGGTTTCTCCACCCCGGATTATATGTCATGCTGTAAGGATTTCCTGGCCTCTTGGACCTCCACCAACATAATCCACTGTCTCTACTAGTGCAGAAGAAGCAACAAAAATAGGACACCATGTAGTTTCATGGCTGGCACCACATGTTTCACAGAATGAGACAGCCCCAATATTTGAGCTTGATCCTATCATGAACTGATCAAACCTCTTGGTCAACGATTCAACCTTTACGGCCAGTGTAGTGTTATCATTCACTTCATAAATGCATGTTGCCCTTGGTGGTTTCTGTTGTGTACTCTAATAACATTCATTATTTGCCATGTCTTCTATTAATTTCTCAGCATCTTCAAGATACTTATTATTCAAGGAATCCCCTGTTATAGTATCAATGAGCTATCGAGTCTGATAATTCAAAACATTGCACAACATATGTACTCTCATCCAAGAAGAGAAACCATGGTGAGGGCATTTCCTCAAAAGGTCTTTGAACCTTTCATGGGCCTCAAAGAGTGTCTCTGAATCACCTTGATAGAAAGCAGAAATTTCTTATCTCAGTCTGGCTACCTTGCTTGGTGGTTAATACCTTGCAATGAATTTTTTGACCATCTCCTTCCAAGTAGTAATAAAGCCAGGGGCCAATGAAGTAAGCCATCGTAAACTTCTCCTCTCAAATTGAATGGGAATAGTCTCAACCTAATTGCATCATCTGAGACAGAGTTGATCTTAAAGTTAGAATAGATCTGAAGGACGCGAGAGAAGTGGGCATGAGGGTCCTCATCAGCCAATCCATCAAACTGAATAGAATTCTGGATCATCCCAATCATACTAGCCTTGATCTCAAAGTTGTTTGCAGGAACAGTGGGGCTTGCACACTAAAATCATCCCCAGTAAACTATGGCCTCTCATAGTGAAATAGGGTTCTTCTAGGTTCTGCCATGACTGATGGTTCACTCTACTAAATTTCCACCTCTTGCTGGCCTAAATTCTCAGCTCATTCTCTTAGCCTTTGGTGCAAGGTCATTTCTATCTCACTGTGGTGTTATAGTAGATTTGTGTGCTTAGCTCTTGTCATATAAGGGATACCTTGCACAAGTAGTCAACCAACAATCAAAATTTAAAAATAAAACATGAAGAATAAATGAAGACAAGAAACAAAAATATACATACAACAAACACAATAAATAAAAAATAAAGGAAACAAATAAAAGAAACAACGACTAAATCAACAAGCTCTAAGTTTTCAGAGTATTCCTCGTGGTTTCTCGTCAGCAACGCCAAAAGCTCGGTGTGAGTCCTATAAGTGCACAGGGTCATCAAATAATATTTCTTGTGCAAGCACAAGAGCGTTGTATTCCCAAGGCTTAACGAGCTACCCTTACTTCCTCTTCGTGTGTTGTCTAGCCTACAAATTTGAGTGAGTGCTCTAAGATACAAAAGAAATAGAAAAAACTCTAAGATGGATGTCTACAATCAAAGTAAAGAGCGGGTAAAAATTAAGGGATGAAGTTGGTCACAAATGTGCATTCCCCTGTGGCTACGAAAGTGAAAAGGATGCTAGAACTACCATGCAACTGGTGATTTAGACCAAGAGATTCCTAAGATAGGTCAACCAGATAGTCAATAAAATTGACCCCTAATCCAATATGAATATTGATATGGAATTTCTTCCGACCAAATCCACCTACGATTGCATTAAAAGCAGGGAGATCTCTAATTATGAACGAAACACAAACTAGGTCCAACCTTGATGTTGGAGGGGCACAAATACCCGATGGTCATAGTGTATTTGTACATGGATCCCTTCCAAGCTAAGTGTGTCTAGGACAAGGGCATTGGTCACACAACCAAGTATAACCTAGAAATCGACATTCAGAGTTCTTATGTATACCAATATATTAAAGTACACCAAGCTTGAATCTCAAACACACCAATTGATATAAAATAGATCAAAGCATCGAACTACACAAGTTCACCCCAAGGTTCACCAACATCCGGTGACCTTGGGGTTTAGTTGTTCATACTAACAAAATACATGATCATGTCCATAAAAACAACCAAATAAAGCAACATAGAACTCCCTCAAGTGATGAATGCGGAAAAACAATCTGTGAAGAGCTTCCAACGATGCCACCAAAAGGATGGCTTCCTTATCCTCTACAAGCTTCTACAATGGGAGATGAGAGGAGATCTTGCTGAATCTTGCTTATTCCTTCAATTTTCACTCCTAAGAATGTCTTCTTGAGCTTCTTTTACCCCAGATTTGAGATGGGAGTGAGTGGTGTGAGGTAGGAGTAGATGATCTCTCCAAAAGCCCTAGAAGCACCATTTTAAGTCATTCTCGGGTTAGCTTCATAGCCTTGTTTACGAGCGTGAAATAAGAACCTCGGGATTTCACCAAAAATTCTCTAACTGCACATTCTTCTGCCGGTTTATCGGCGTCTTCATGAGCATCAGGAGACCAGCCAACGAATCCTGAGACTTTGCCGTTTCCTAACTCTTTCGTGCTACAATGTTGCTATAGTATCCGTGGCTCTAAAACGTCATTTTCAGTGTTATTTTCTTTCTCATTTGCGTTGTCAAGCTCACCTTGGCATCCTTGAGACCTGTAGCACGAATAAGACCAATTAAACCACAAAAAGAGCATTGAATCATCAATTTATACATTAATAGTACAATATAAATATGTATAAAAAAATGCATTTAGGCGTTTATCACTGGCATGCGATGTTTGTTGGCCGCAAAGAACCATTTTAAAATTAAGTATAGTAGCACTTCTTAAAAAAATAACCATGTAACTAATATTTAATAAGTTTTCAAACGAGTTTATACTTTGGATATAATCCATAAGAAAGTAATTTAACCTCTCATATTAATTATTTTCTAATTGACCAATCTCCACTTTTTCCTTTTTAATGTTTAAAGGAGTTAGGATTTAGAGGTAAAAGTGGGTTTTTAGGGTCAAGGTTTCAGGTATTGGAATTAGAGTGTAGGTGTTTTAACACTATGGTTTAGGGTTAAAGGTTTTAATGTCTCAGTTTGTGATTCGTGATTGTTTTTCAGTGTTAGGTTTAGATTTTTATTCTTTATTTTTTATTTTGACAAAATGAACAAGCCCATTAACGGTGTGCACAAAAGTTTTTAAATAAAACTATCTATGCAAATTATTGGATAAAATGTCACATGAAAGGACAATGTTTGATATATATTAGAAGCAGTTTAAATAATGTTTTCTGAACTAGTTCAAAAAATAATTTCTTATGACCAGACATATTGCTAAATTCTTTGGTATTATTTTTTTTTTAATTTTTTAATTGTAAATGGAAGTAATATATGTGTTATACCTTAGTTAATTTAATTCTGTCATTAAGTTATGTAATAAGAGTTAGTGCAGAGAGTAACCTATGCCCTAATTATAATAAGGGTTTTATGTATCAAGATTCCAAAATTTAACATAATTTGGAGACATAAGCAACTATAACTATTTAATTTGATGGTTCTGTTTTAAATAGATATGTAGGTCTAAATTGAATTAAAACCAAAAGAAAAAGATACCCTAATAAAAATGATTAAATTAAATCATATAAAAAGAGAGATCCCTGAGAAATGGTTACCGTGTTTATTGGACCTAATTTAAAAATAATTTTTAGGTATTTTATATAAAATTTCTTAATAAAACTTAGTAAGAAGAAGCAGTCTATGTTCAATATCTTATTACATGAAAAACATTGTACAGATAAAACTCTTTTATACACACATTATTTATCCAAAATAAGCTACTTCTAATGAATAACCGATTGTATTTCACTTACAATGCATAATTGAAATAAAAGCAAGACATGATACCATAGATCATCCACTGGTTCAGATTTAATTCATTCGAGTTGATGGTTATATTGAGGTAACTATATAGGTAATTTGAATACCACAGCATATATAAACCTTACATTTATTGAAAGAAGGGATAATTTGAACATAAGTTTCTAATAAAACATTTCAAGTCATTTTTTTTTCTTAAAAGATAAAAAACAAACATAAGCCCATGTTCGGACCACTTTTAATTTTGATACTAAACCCTGTTTACCATCATAGCTAAGAGACATACTAAATTGATATAATCATAGTTTACATTTCTTTACCTCACTAATTAATTAAGTATTACTTGTGACCTTAGATTAACTAAATTATGAAGATCTAGTTAGAAGAAATAATAGATAAATAATACAAAATGTCCTACCAAAAAAACATGGATACTAGAAAAGTATCACACGGTCCACCAATAGTTGAATAAGTATGTCAAAATGTACAATAAATATGTTAAACATAATTATTTTTCAAATCTTTTTTATGTAGACCATTAAAGTCTATTGTACATGAGTTGTTATTGATTAGTGCTAATCTTCTCATTTAACTGCTTGTGATTAGCTCCTAATTACCATGGCATTAAAAATATGGTTAATAAAACAAGGATAACAAAAAAAAAAGTATGAACTCCTTTAATTAATAATATATAATGACAGTCACTTTTACAACCAAAGAGTTGGTAGAACACCCCATTTCCAGAGCATGAGTTTTATATTGTAAAAAAAAAAAGAATAAAATGGATTAAAAACATAGAGATGAGGATCACTATGAAAAGGAACAGTATGTGTAAGTGCAACAAGATGACAAGATGATACTGTGGCTTTCTTCCCAAAATAATTTGTACATCTTTTATATATATATATATATATGTATGTATATATATGTTTTAAGATATATATATACGGCCTTTTGCTTTTAATAGTTAGATGCAAAGGATTTGAACAAAGCATGTAGAGCCATTATTTCATTTTAGAGGATCAAAACAAGAAACTAGAAGTTGACAGGACATTGTTGGGAAGAATGAAATGAAATGAATTGAGAAAATGAAGTGAAGTAAGTCTTCTAGTAACTGCCAAAGCTCTCTATTATTATTATTAAATGAAAAGAATGGTGTCAGATGCCATTTATAAAGTATGTAACCTTCTGGTACATTTATTCTAATCAATTTATCAATTCCTTGTGCTTTGGGCCAACCTAAGTTTGGTGCACTTAGCTACTACTCATGATAATTTTAACTACTAAACTATAGGAGATAATAAAAGATTAAAACTAAAGGTGGCTCTGATGCATGTTGGGTTTTTTTGTGGTCTAATATGATATTTTATACGTGGAAAAACTATACAATAAAATATATAAACCATTATTTAGTACATGAAATTAATTTACTTGAACTTTCTGCGCCAATTTAAACAATATGGCACTTCGCTTTTCCTTCTCTTGCATAATAAATAAATAAATAAAACAACAACTTACCATGTTAGCAAACAGGCCCTTAATGCTGATAATAATAATAATAATAATAATAATAATAATAATAATAATAATAATATCTCACAGGAAATGGGCAATTAAAAATATTATAAAACTGATATATTTGGAATCTTTGAAACAATTACTTCAATAGACCATGTCATTACGATCAGAATATATATTAGTAAAGGAAAAAAAATTTATGGGATTGAAATTCGAGATAAATAATTTATTCAATTTCTTAATATTTTTAAATTATTATCATAATTTAGTACTATATAGTATAGTATAGTTTCAAAATTTATTCATTTGCATATTTTTTTTAAAAAAAATTAAATAAACCACTAATTTATTGAAAGGAAAAATTACTAGTATAGAAAAAACAACAAACAACAAACAAACATGAAATTAGAGAAGAGAAACACAAGGAAAGAAAAAATGCAAGGACCAGACAAAGTTAGGAGGCCATCATCAAGGTAATGCACTCCTAAAGTCCACAAAATTAGAAAAAAAACACAAGAGAAGATGGAAATAGGTCCCACAATGCTCGATACTGAGCCTCTATGGATAGAATCTAAGATGTCCAAATCTCTAAAAGAGATTAAGAATGTGAATGTAAAGTTAAGGTTTGCTCAATGGACACCCAAATACGTTCAGTAAATTCACACCTAAGTAAGAAATGCTTTGCTGTTTTCGAGTCTTTGTGACACAAAACGCAAATATCAGTAGCGATTTGTATGTTGCAACCTTTTTTTTTTTGGCTAGATTTGTAAGAGTTAGGATTTTATCCTCACAAGCTAGCAAACAAGAGAGATATTTTGCTCAGGCATTCCAATTTTCCAAAATAGGTGGTATAGAGCACTACAAGTTCCACCATCCATGAGAAACTTATAAAAAAAACATATGAAAAAACTTTTGTTGCTATCCAATGTCTAGGTTTCACATTGTCTTGATTATTGGAGCAATCTGGTATAGACTTTAGGAGAGGAAAGATTTCTGTAGGAGAAGCTGTTCAAAACATCATCTCCTGTGAAGGAAAGTCTTGTGTAAATTGTCTGATCGTAATCTAAGGAAAGTTAAAATCATTGAAAAGATCAGGTCATAAGTCTTTAGGTGCTTTACCTCCTAGGCAATTATCGAACCATAATAGCATTGAGTCATTATTTTTCACAATCTTCAAGGTATAAAATCTAAAAGGAGGCAAAATTGGTGTAATGCCTATGCAAAAGAATGATTTATTCTTAGGTGGTGAGAAGAATAGCGGTCTTAGAGGTCCTCTATTCAAGTAATTAAAGTGAATGATTTTAGATCAACAGCCTTTTTGACAAGAAAAAAAAATTCCACCACCACTTGCCTAACAGAGCTTTGTTGAAATCATATATATTAAGGATTCCCCATCCTCCCATTTCACTTGGTCTGCAAATCCTCTTCCAAGCAACTAGGTAAATACCCTTTGATCCCAACTTCAGACATTTCCAAAAAAAATCTCTTCTGATCTTGTCTATTTTTTTTACAACCCATACTGGCAGTTTGAACACTGACATCCAATAGTTTGGGATCGAGGTCATAATAAAGTTAAGGAGGGTGAGACAGCCCCCTAGAAAAAGTTAGTTAGCTTTAAAGGACGTGAGCTTAGCATGAACCATGAGAATTAATTTTGTCCAATCTTAACGCCTAGGATGCCTCCTAGAGAGTGGGACCCGTAGATAAGTAATGGGTAGGCAATCTCTTTCACAATTAAGAATGGCAGATGAGGCAACATTTGGCTGGAAACCATAATTAGTTGAGTATAGACAATTCTTACAAAAAAATTAATGGTTAGGCCTAAAGAACCTCTAAAGAGATAGACAATCAAGTAAATAATTTAAAGATTTTCCTGTCCTCCATCTGTGAAAATAATAAGGTCATCCGCATATTGTAGGTGACAAATATTTTCCAAGGGTTCTAGGGTAACCCCTAATAAGTCTCTCAAACATAGCTTGTACATGAACATTGTACTCAAGGTATCTATTGCCAAGGCAAAGAGCATGGGAGAGAGAAGATCTTCCTGTTGACATGTACTATAGCCTTAGCAGAGCTAAGGATGTTATAAATCCAAGAAATCCGGTGAGATCCAAACCTGTAGAAGCTAGGACATCCAGGAAAAAATTCCTATCTAGTGAATTAAAAGATTTCTCAAAATCTACTTTAAAAGCATATCCTAGGAGCTTTTTCTTATGGAGTTTGAATATCAGTTCCTGAGCAGCAATAATATTATCTGCTATGCATCTGACTTTTATGAAAGCCTATTGTGAATCATCTACAAATGTATTGATTACTTGACTTACCTATTAGCTAGCAGTTTGGAAATGATTTTACATGAGAATTCATAAGGCTAATATAACAATACTCATTTATGAACTCTGGTGAGTTAGACTTAGCTATAAGTGCTATATTGACCTAGTTTAGATGTCCGACATTAACCCTACTCTCAAAGAAATAGTTGCACAGTTTGTCACAACCATCTTGGACCAAGGCCTAGTGTTTTTTGGAAGAAAAACATGGGAAACCCATCAGGTCCTGGAGCCTTGTCTACTCCCAAGTCAAACACTGCCTATTTAGTTTCATCAATTGAAAAAGTAAGATCTAGAGCTGAGAGATCTATTCTCTCTTTATGCAAGAACAGGTTTTACCGATCTAAGAGGAATCCAAAAGGTCTAGGTGATCCAAAGAGAAGGCAAAAGTACTCTGTGAAGGTCTTACCAAGGTTTAGGTCCCTTTCTATCCAAGCCCTGTTATTACGAATTTGGGGAAAAAAAATTTTATTCCACCAACCATTACTCATCAAGTGAAAGAATTTTGTATTAGAATCACCTTCTTTAAGCCAAGTAATAGGGAATGTTGCTTCCAGTATAATTCCCCTTCAAACAAAAGAAAGGAGTGTTTCATTCTTAACTGAGAAAAGCGTTATGACTCAGCATCAGAAAGGGATCTAATTTTACTAATAGAATCTAAAGAATTTTTTTTAGAAGAAGAGAATTTTTATGCAATCTAATAGACAGGAAAGTCTCTGAGGCATCCCTCTAGCTCAATATAGCACTTATAGCTAAGTCCCACATTCAAAGCTTAACTTTCAGATTAATTAACCTCATAGAGAGGATGAAAGTGCCACATACCTCTAGAGTAATCTCAGTCCATTATTCCTGGATAAGATTTCCTAGGTTCTCATCAAGGTACCAGGATTTCATTAAATGGAAATTTTGAGGACTCAAAAGGTGTGAACCAAACTCTAGACAAATTAGGGCATGATCAGACCCAAACATAGGCCGGGTATATTGGTAAGCCCTTGCAAAGATGCACAGTCTTGAAATAGTAGGAATCGATCTTGGCAAACCCAGATCAGGTCTAATTGACCATTTGTCCACTTGTACCCTTGACCCTGAAAAGGAGGGTCTACTAGATTAAGCTCTTCAAAAAGGTTTTTGATAAGTGCTTGAGTGAACATATTTTTTTATATGTTTTACATGCATTGTGCATCATTTTTATCATGTTTTATGTCTCATAAATTGTATTTGGTGTTCCTTTGTGCAAATAGGATTGTGAAGGTCTTGAGAGAAGAAAAGAAAGCAAAGATAGGTTATGAAGATATATTTTGGGAGTTTTTTTCCCCAACATAAGGATCAAGACACAAGCGGAGCTCATACACATGGGGATGTGTGGCAACTTCCAAGAGAATTCAAGTTAAATTGCAAGTTGGAAGGGTACAAAGGTAGCCACATCCCATGTTTCTACTTGTGTAAAGACTTCAAGAGCCTTCCCAATGATGATTAGATGACAAGAAGCCTCATAGCCTACCACGTGGACGGTGCCCATCCATGTGGCCTTAAGAGAAAAGTTTTGGAGTCATGTTTATGAGAGAACTATAGCAAAGTACTGCGGCAATAACACTATAGTAAATCATTATAGTAGTACTGAAACAAATCCTTGTTCGCCCGACCGGGTCATAATTCCACCAGGGCAAGTAAAGAAATCTGTAGCCCACCTGGGCAAGTCAAGGCACGTGATAGGCATGAGCTAGTTATTATAAATAGTCCTTTTGCCCTATTCTTTGGTGTCTTTTGTGCAGCTCTCGAGATGTGAGACGGCTAGGGTTTGGAGATGAGGTCTTTTGCGTCTTAGGAGGCGTTTCTTCACCAATTTTCTTTGATTCCTACTCCGTCATAGCATCAAGGAAGCCACCAGTGACCCTAGCTTCTGAGTGGATTTCATCAAGACCATCAATTCAAATATAGGGGGTTTTATTTCTATGAATTTTATATACTTTCAATCATTGGTAGTTTGTTTTGTATATTGCTCCATGGAGAGCTAAAGCCCTAGAGGGTATTTGGGCTTAAGAACCCTAAGATTCTAATCTTGTGTGGATTTGCTTTGTGTTTCTATATAATCTGATTTTGGTTGAGTTTCAATCTTGTTTGCCTAATTCATACTTGCCTTAATGATCTTATGGTTGTTTGGTTTGCATGATTTGTTCACCTTTGTGAGAGAGAGGTCTCCATTAGGGTTAGAACCTCAAGATTGAGAGGGTGAGTCATGAGATAATGGAGTGTCCCCTTTCCCCTCTGATTGGTGTATTCAATCTCCATATTCCTTAATCTCTAAGCAACCATGTATGGTGTAAAGTGCTGAGATTGAGAAAGTTCTCCACCAGGACCTTGTAGGGGGCTAGAAACCTTTCACCTTAGAGATTTTTCCTCCGGGATCTCGTAGGGGACCAGTATTAGTGATCTGGAGCTAGGATCCAATTATCGTTGGATTTCCACAACTTTACCTGCTCATTCTAAAAACACTTTGCACACCCGGTACCTAATACCTGAATCCTAGGGAGCATTGTCTGAATACCCCAGTTTTGCTGATTAAGATCTCCCTCTATTTTATCCTTGCATATTCATCTTTGGTATTCACTTCTTTACACACTAGATCATCACATCATCCTATTGATCATTAGGCTAGATAGCAAAGAAATTGTTACTACTAGTAACCTTGTTCCCAGTGGATTTGACAACCCGACCCATTGGGCACTTTATTACTTTGACATCAATGCGTGATTACTTCCCTGCAAGTGTACGGGATTGCCAAGTAATACCTTGTGCAAGAACACAAGGATCATATTCCAAGGGGCTAAGGAGCTCCCATTACTCCTTCATCACCTATTATCTAACCTCACAATCTAAGCATGGTGAATTACTCTAATTGATACAAGAAAGTAAACAAAATACAAGCATAAGAATTATAGAATATGATAAGTGATTTCAAGAGCAACAATGGTATGCAAAGGCCTATGGATGTGGATCCCCTTAAGGGGTCATCATGATATATGGATCCACAATAAAGCATAGCAAGGATGATTTAGACCGAGGGATCTCAAAGTTAGACCAATCCTAATTTCTCAGCGATTGAGCCCTAATCCCATACGAATGTTGATAGGAATCTCTCTCTAACCAACATCCCTATGATTATATTAAGAACAAGGAGATCCCGGAATAAGGACAAACTTACCCTAAGTCTATCCTTGTGGTTCGGAGGGCTACCGACATCCAATTTCTCGGTATGTTGTTGCAAGCAAACCCTTTTTAGCTCATTAATGATCTAATACACACGAGTAGGTCAAATCTACGTGTATAGCTCAATAAAAAAAACATGGATCTCCATTTAATAGTTCTAGGCATGAAGAACAATGAGCTAACCATAAATCAACTCAAGCATCTCAATTAAATAAAAAGCATCCAAAATACATGATGAACCCCCCAAGTTTCACCTATATCCGGTGGCCTTGGGAGTCTAGTGTGCCATCATACAAACAAGAACAACAAAATCCATAAAAGCAAAGAATGAGTTCATAAGTGACACTCTCTAGTAGCAATGATGAAGAAGAAGAAGTAGGTTGGCTGAATAACGCTTCCTCCAGTTGAATGAATGTCAAATGACCCTTGATCCTTCCTCCCTTGGTCTTGAATCTCTCCCTTTGATGGTCAAGCTCTTGATCTCTTCTCTAGCCTGAAGAATGTCTTCCTCAAAGAAGACCTCTATCTTCTCCCAAGTGATGGCTGCCAAGAAGTCCCCTTTAATGCCCTACAAATGTGCTTTTATACCTCCCTTGTATATGGACCGTATAGGGGTCGTATAGAGGTCAAAAGGGGCACAAAATCCTCAAAGTTCGAGCCATCCCGGGTCAATCCGGTCAATGAGGGGGTCATTAAGGCCGTATGATTTAGGCCAAATCTCTTGTTTCTATTGCTACAGTGTCAATCCCGGGGTCCCGGGCTGTATTGAGGCCGTATGACCTAGAACATCTTCTTGCCCGAAAATCCTCCAGGTACTACAGTGAGTAGTACAGTGTAATTGTTATAATACTCCTACTACAATAATTTAATGCAGTACCACGACCCGGTTTTTTTCTTTTTTTCGCCCAAATAATATCCTCGTGTTCTCCATGGCTCCTCCATGCCCTACAAAGCAAATAATACTCGATTAAGCACAAAACAGGCATCAATTCTTACAAAAATACATGCTATGTGTATAAAATACATATACTAAAATACATACCTTTAGACACTTATAAGTGCGCTTGCGGTACATGCGCACAAGAGGTGTGTCTGTTTTGTTCAGTAGCGAGGTCACCTAGGTTGGGGAGACCTTTATTCTTATCATACCGGGTAAACATTGCATTAAAATCTCCATAGATAACTGAAGAGCATGAGTGCAAACTTCTCACAAAGCATATTTCATTCTAGAAATTTCTTTTGATAGATATGGCATTAGGTCTATAAACCATTGAACAAATCAAGCTTATATTATGAAAACTATTTGTAAATTCCAATGTATGCGAGAATGACCCTACATGAATTAGAAAATCACTAACTTGACTTTTATCTCAAGCCATAACTATTCCTCCTACTGTACTAACAGCAGGAACATATTAATAAGAGTCTAGGAATCGACCACCATTCAATTTTTACCAAGAAATGTCAATGTCTTGAAGTTTGGTGTCCTGTAAACAAACTATATTTGCTTTGGTAGAAATCAGAAAATCTTTAACTAAGAAGTAGCGTTTAGACGCCTTGCCCAGACCTCTAACATTCCAAGATAAAACTTTCATTGAGAAATGTTTAGGGTCTGGTCAGCAGGGTTTACAAAGGATCCTACCTGGTGAAAATAAAAATAGTAGTTCTATCTGCTTCTAGGTTTTTTAACATTTCAATGCATTTAAACTTGTGATTAGGGGTACCCAAGAATTTCAAACCACAAAATATACTATATTAAAATTTTGAGCATCAGACCAAGAATTAAGGCTAGAATAATTTAAAATGGGTGCACCTTCTCTTGGATCTTCTGGAATCTTCTTCTTAGTGGACCTAGGTGGATGAGGAAGAAATCCTGCTTCTTTATTCCAACGAGTGGAAGGTTTCTTGGTTCTATCACTCCTTTTAATTTTAGCAGATGTAGGAACTATTACACTGGGGTAAGTGGGTTGTGCTTCCTGTAACTGTCCGATCTTTGGATCACCTATGGCATCTAGATCCATTTCCCCTTTACCTAAGTCAACAATTGGATCATGCTATTATGCAGGAGTAGGGTCCACTTGGAGATGGTCTTCTTCTACCTCAAAGGGAATATTGTCTTCAAGAAAATTATCTTTATTACAGGATAATCTTGATCCTCATCATCTCCCTAATTAACAAGCTCCTCGTCAAGAGGATCTTCTGGAGTGGAATCAGGTGGGGTCTACTCTCTAGGGTGAATTTATTAGAAAAGGCATTTGGAATTAAAGTCCAACCCCGTGCAAGACTAACCATTTATATCCTTTTGGGATTGCAATTATCGGTGGAAAAAACCTCAAATGACAGGGTAGAATGTTCTTTAATTTGGTGGGATTGGTCTTGTGTGACACTGATTTATAGAGATCGCATAAGTTTAAAAAAGACCAATCTAGGGATTTAGACATATCACTAGGCAATAACATAGTTTTAGAAGGAGCGGTGATAACATCTGGAAATCCTTATCCCGCGGCATCTCATCATCATCAATCAGAGTATATGTTTTAACAATGGAAACCCCATCTCGAGGCATAGACAAAATAGAAGAAGAATTTAAAATCCTTTCATCAAATAAGACCTTATCTCAAGGTCCTTCCGTAGGATTGAGATCAACATTTGAAACCTTATCTCGAGATCCCTCTAATGGATTAAGATCGGAAGGAATAAGGAGATCATCATCTATTAGATTAGCTCAATCCCGAGGCAAAGAAGATGCCATCTTCATGGAGACAACATTATCTCGAGAATCCCGTTGGATAACTAGTAACAATGCTCCTGTATATACACATCATGTATCCTCTCTTAGGACTCGCAATTGAGACCAAAGGGATCATGGGGTCACCACACTCACGCCGAACATTGGAGCTCTACCTCAACTCAGTGGGAGGTGGTGAAGGTAATTCTACAACATTAGGGAGGACGGTGGGAGCATACCCATCCCTCGTCTATGGCTCAAGTACGGAGCCGCGCTCCATGGACTTGCAGGAAATCTCAACAAGGAGCATCACCTACACCAAAGACTTTCCCTTGATCTCTCTTGGGATTTGATCAGTGTTATGAGAAGGTATAGAAATCTTGTTCTTCATCAAACTATCACTGGAGTTGGTAGTGTCCGTCGTTCCTTATCTAATAGTTCCTACAGCATTGGGTTTTTGGTTGGCAGCCAGAGCTTGAACTATTTTTGAATGCAGGAATGGGATACCAGAGTCTTCAAGCAAAACCTTGAAACTTTGTACTCCGACATCAACGGCGATCTCCATCAGGAAAACTATTGAGCTCTTTAGATGTGCCAACACTCAAAGGTGTTTCAGTGAGGCCTCTTCTCACTCTTGGACATAGATAAGATCTTCGCGGGGCGAGCACAACCATAACCAAATTGTAGTTCGTGCAGTGCAAAGGTATAATATAGAAAACCGAATCCAATGATAGGCATTGACGGCAAGCGCATGTGAGCCAAATTAAGGTGCCCATGGAGAGATGGTGATGATGCACCCCCCCCCCCTATTGGTGGGTTGAAGGGGACGGAACCTCTTCTAATGACATCCATTGCAACTCTCATTAATGTCATCATGATAATGAAATGATCATCATATGGTGTTACATTCCTGTACCTATTGAATTTAAGAATCTCTAACAATCCGACCGAGAGAGATCTAACACTAGCATTGCTGAGCTCACCTTAATAATCACCATTTTCTTAAGGTCCTTTTTGATTTAATTATCTCCTCCGTGATTGGTAAGGAGACTCTCAGGGGAGGGGAAGTTGGTGGAGCATGAAGGTTCTTCATCGTGGAGGAAGACACGTGTAGCAGCGGCCTTGCTTTAGACTTGATTTTTTTTTATCTTGCTTTTCTTCTCTCTAAGTCATGATTGTTGTCCTGCAGAGTCCACCAAGGGCATCTGGCTACAATATGCCTGACACTAGAGCATCACCGACAAGTCAAGTGATGTCTACAATCCTCCACTCTATGGCTAGATTTGAGGCATCTTTCACAATGATCACTAGAATTCGGGAAGCATCATCATTTCTAGTGTCTTGCAATCTCCAATCAACATTGCCTGATTGAGAGCTACCCTTCTTGTGAACCATTTTCCAGCCTGAACGTTGCTCAGAGGAGTGTTGCTGTGGAGTTTCAGAAGTCGAAGAGTTGCTAACAACATCGGTGAAGCAAGTTTTTTCTCGAATGGGTGATTTCATTGCCAAGAACAAGATACCTTGAGCGCTAAAGGAGGTGTTGGTCTACAAGGGAAATGGGAAGCATATGAACTACCACGAGCTCTACCATAGGTGCTAGAATGAGCTTCACTGAGAAATCTCATTGCTAGAGACAGACTTTATTTCACTATAGTTCACCGAGGAGCTCCACCATCCGTTGAGGAGTTTCAACCAAAAGCTCTACCTAGAAGACAAAATGCTTTTCATGTTCACATAATTTGAATTTTGCATCATATTTTGGATGTTCTAAAAAACAAAATAATTCCTAAAAAATTTTAACTATGGCACTTTTTCAAGCTCATATTAATTATGAGAAATAAAAGATACTAAGTTCTGAATGATCCTAATCTGGATCTTTGGGAAGTTACCTAATTATATTTAGTGGTTATTATTTAGTAGTCATAATAAATATGTATGGAATGGTAATGAAAAGTGTTGATAGAGTTAATTAGGATTTTATTATGTTTCACTTTACATAGTAATTTGAATTATGAATAGAGGGGAAATTCAAATTGAAGGGAGAATAATTACTCACTCATCTCTTTCTCTTTTCTATCTCTCTTTATCTCTATTTCTATCTCTTTCGATCTCTCTCATCTCTCTTCCTATCTCTTTCAATCTCTCTCATCTGTCTTCCTATCTCTTTCCTTATCTTCCTTAACTTTCTCCCTATCTTTTCTAATTCTATCCATGATGTCCTTTACCTGCATCATTTTAGTGCTTTCATTGAGAGATGTCCTAAGGAATGATGAAAAGAGCCAATGCATTGGAGGAGCAACTCTCCTTCATCAATGGCTAGTTGCTCCATCATGGCACTATTATCACTGAGAAATTATCACACCAGAATACCATGCTCTTTAAGCTTGATGCCTTGTCTATGACGGTATAGCAACATATTGAGAATTTTGAAATTGTCCAAACATTTCTCACATCTCAACAACTTGCATGACCTAGATATTAAGAAAACTATCAAAGCTCGATAAGAGACCTCCTCCATCTCTACTGTTACCATTATCCATGAGCTCAATGCCAACTCTGCCTCCATCTATGATTGTTTTACTGCCAAGAATGCAAACACTTTTATTGATGGCTGCATGACTGCCATTGCTAGAAGTTCCCCTATTCACTGGCTAGAATATCCTCAGTTGCCTATTCTAAATGGAGCATTTCTTTTGGTACCATCACATCATCATGACTAAAAACTCACAATCACACCCTTCCACATGACTGGCCAAGCCCTCCAGTGGTACCATTGGGTAAATTTGACGGGTTAGCTCTCAGTATGGGAGAAATTTGTCAAGCGATTGTAAATTCAAATCAGACCATCAACTTTTGTCAATCATATGGCTCAATTGTATAAGCTAAAGCAACACTGATAGTGAAGGAATACCTCAGTGAGTTTGAGAGCCTCTCCACCCAGATCTCAAGCTTGTGCCATCACAACCTTCTCAACTACTTTCTTCAGGCCTTCAGGATAATATCTAGTGTGAGTTGTATCTATTTAAGCCCCACAACTTGCACAAGGGAATGGGTATAGCTAACCTTGTCGAAGATAAGTGTAATACAGCGAAGCTTAGATGCATAGCACTTCCATTCCCACAAACGGCACCTACTTCATCTCCTCAGAGTAGTAATCCGCTACCACCATTTCCTATCAAAAGATTGTCACCAACCGAAATGGCGGCAAGGCTTAAGAAGGCCTCTATTTCAACTGTGATGCTAGCTACACCCTAGAGCATCATGCATCATTGTCAACTATCCCAATTTCTATACTTGATAGCGGATATAAAGGAAGAGGAACCACCTGACGCTCCTTGGTTTCCACCTTAAGGACAATGTGTTTTTCGACGGCCGGAGGAAATATTGTGGATAATCCAAATCCAATTTTTAGGATGTTACGTGATTATAATTAGTAGTTATTATTTAGCAATTCTAATAAATATGTGGAGAATGGAAATTGATAATGTTGATAGAGTTAGTTAGAAGTTTGTTATGTTTCACTTTATATAGTGATCTGAATTATGAATAGATGGGAGAATAATTACTTGCTGATCTTTTTCTCTTATCTATCTCTTTCTATTTTTATCCTTATCTCTTTTAATCTCCCTTTCTATCTCTCTTTTGATCTCTTTTCCTATCTTCCTTAACTTTCTCTCTATCCCTTCTTGTTCTAGCGACCATATATTTGGTCCTCATCATGCTACTATATCATTAATAAAGAAATAAAATATTTTATTTCATACAAAAATATTATAAATATTTAATTAGAAAAAGAACTAAATTTGATGATAGCTAGACATAGCAAACTTGCAGACGAGTTTATAATCTCTATCTTAATTCTTAGACTTGTTTCATCGCAAACCCATCCTAAATCAGACTTAAACCAGTCCTAAATCAATGAAGCATTTTAAATAAAAATATTTAACATATGTTTAAATATTTAATAGCATTCAAATTTAAAAACATATCAAAAGGACTAAGAATAAAAAAAATTATTTATTTACTAAATTGGATAGAAAAATAAAGATACTAAAAAGCAACCTAAAACATTGAAATGAATTATAAAATGCTATTAAATGGTGTAGCATTCTCTTTGGCTCTAAAATTGAGGATGCATGTATTCTTAAAAATACTCTCTCCATTGTAAAGTATAAGTCATTTAAGGATCTTGCACAAGTGTTAAAAATAACATTAAATTCTTTAAAAATAAAAATAAAAATGAACCAAATAACTAAATTATCCATTTCCCATAATCATACTTTTTTTTAGACTATGCATGTCACTCTCTTCATTTATATAACTTAAAAAAAATTAAAGGGTAAATTTTAAAAATAAATAAATAAATAAATATTGGTTATAAAATGGTAAGTAGTTTGGAACAAAAACTTTTTTCCAAACAACTAGAATATTAGAATGGGGGATGTAGAAGCTTTGTTATAAAATGGAGAAAGAAAATGAACACAGCACAAGGGTTAGAGAGAGGACAATTTGGTTAATTTCTTTTATTCACTTTATTGCATTTATAAATACATGCTTGTAATGCTTCTATTTATAAGCTAAGAATTTCGTATGTCGCATAGAAATAAAATATTCATAACCAAAATATTTAAATGTTTTAAAGAATATCATGAATGCGTGGAGATAAACCACAAGTGAGATGCATTATCCTCTAGAGAAAATATAAAGATATTGAAGAGTTTACAAATGAATATCCACAAATTATATTAGTTCATAACACTTCCCCTTGAATGTCGATTACATGAGAATATGCATCATTAAAACCTTACACTAGGAAAAAAATGTGAGAATAAAAACCCAGTGAAGAAAAAAGGGTATACTATTCTTCTAATATGTAATCATATGTTTCTTTATTGAAAAACCTTACCAAGAAAATCCAATGAGAGAAATCATGGTTAAGGAAGAAAGAGTATAGTGCACATCAGTTGTCCTTCATGAAAATATCATTTCTAGATTTTTTAAGTCGATGAAGTCTAATACTACAGACTAGCTTTTCACATAATACATCTGGAAATACCTTTGTGAACAAATCTATTAGATTATCACTTGAACACACTTGTTGATTATTAATATCATTATTCTTTTTAAGATCATAAGTATAAAAGTATTTTGGTGAAATATGTTTTGTTTTATCTTGTTTAATGTTCACTTTTTTCCAAGTGGGCAATACATGCAACATTACCTTCCTATGAAGTAATCACGAACATTTTTCGGAAAGGCAAAGTATAAGCCCCTCAAATATGTTAAATCACGGATTTCAGCCAAATATATTTTCAACATGCCTCATGTATTGCTAAAAATTCTGTATTATTAGATGATGTGATTGCTGTATGATTAGGACATGTGCTTGTTATAATTTGTTTTATAGATCTCTATGAAATTTCTATACTACCACATTTAAACAAAGAGCCTATTTGTGATGGCCATTCAGATAGGTACTCTACATTTGCTTAACCAATTAGATCTGGCTTAAGTATATTTAGAAAAGAAAAACAAGCCCATATCTGTTACACCTCAAAAGTAATGAAGTATATGCTTATATTTATTCCAATGCCTTTGTGGAGGAGAAGAACTCTATCTTGCTAATAAATTAGCAACAAATGATATATTTGGTTGTGTATGGCCAACAAGATATATTAGTGTTGCAATTGCACTAATATATGTTACTTCAAGGCAAAGTAGTTTTTCATCCATTTGTCAAGGTTGAAAAAGTCTTCTTATTCACATCTTTTGTTGTAAAAGATTCTTGATGCACAAAAATGCCATATTCGAATATTCAATTTGTAATACAAGGTAAAGTTTTATTCCTCCAAGATCCTTCATCACAAACTCTTTCTTTAATTAGTTTACTACCTTTTAAAAGTTCTTATGGAGTTTCAGTAATGCTCAAGTCATCAACATCAACTGCAATTAGAACAAACTTATTTTCAAATCTCTTTGTATAAATACATGGACAAATGGATCATTTTTATATTATTCCTTTAACAAATATTCACTGAGATAGTTATACCATATGCATCTAAAATGTTTCTATCCATATAGAGATTTGATTAATTTGATTGAATAATGTTCAAAAGGACTTGAATTGTATGCATGAGGCATCTTAAGTCCTTCAGATAGTTTCATGTATTTTTTTTAATCAAGTAAACCATACAAATAGAGTGTAAAACATCTATCACATGCAAATTCGGTTTTTCATGTACTACTAGACTACTTATGTATTGATCAAATGTGAGTACATGTCATCATAACCAATGCCAAGTTTTTGCGAGAACGACAAGTTGTGCTTTATATGTCACAATTCTACCTTCTCATTTTGTTTTCCCATAAATATCCATTTGCATCCAAATGGTATTACATTTTTAGGTGTATGGATTACAAGTCTAAAAACTTTTAATTTGCTTGAATTTAATTTTGACTCAATTACTTCTATTAATTTATCCCAATCATCTCTTCATCTACATTCTTCTATAGACTCTACTTCATGATCCTCACTATTTAGCACATTGAGTGTTGTGTTATGTACAAAAATATTTCCAACATTGACTTCATTAATTTCAATTCCACCTTATTTTCTTTAGTACATAGTTGATTGAGATCTCTTTATTTCTCAAATTTGACTTTATGCTTTTTAATTTATTAATTATACATACTGTTTGTATTAATATTTTTGCCATTTTTCTTGTTACTTTGATAAAATTTATTTATATTGCTTCTTAATTTGCTTATATTCGTGAGTAAGCCTTTGTTTTCTCTTTAAAGCAGAAAATTCAAGTTTTAGACAATCAAGGGGTTCAGTGAAAATTAATAAATCAAGAGTTACCACTCCCTATAATATTATAATGGTCTTAAAACCCTTGCCAATTCTAGAACATGTGAAAAGGTGATGGTTACAAGGGTGTGGGCATGGACATTACCAAGGCTTGGTGAGGACTCACCGCAGTCATTATGAGATGACTCAAAACTGTGGTGGAGGTTCATGCCAAGATTCAATGACCTTTTTCATTAAGGACCATGGCCATGAACATCGCGATAGGGGTACCCGTGGTTAGGCCCGAATCAGAGCCTATGAATAGAAAGATTGATCATTATTAGGGTGAATTCTGAAGGACTTTCCACAGATCTTCATGAATCAATTCATCAACTTTAGGAATAACTATAGCAAAGTTTTCAATCCCCAAATTTTGAAGGCTAAACTGAGAGGAAACTGAGCTTGATCGAAAGCAAAAATATAGTCTCTTGGAGAATAAGCTATCTACTCATCCAATCCATAATGATTCAATGCAATTGTTTATGATTTCTTTAATTTTCTTGTACTTTGATATAACCTTGCTTGATTGTTTTGAATATGAGTGGCTAAGCATCTATTTATGTCTTGGATTCAATAAACTTTGGGTTGTATCTCGAATCTTATTGGGCCTATCCGCGGCGTTTTTCACGTCCTTTAGCGGCATTTATAAATGTTGCTAAACTACTTCCGACCCTTTTGGAAAACTCTGCGACTAGTGCCGCTAAAGTGAATGTCGGTAAATTCGCAGTGTTTATATTTATCAAACGCCGCCAAATTAGTGCCGTTTATTAAATAAATGCCGCCTGAATCTAGCAGTGAAGATCATTGTAAGGCACCCAACTGCCGGCGTTTTTCAAAAAAAAAATGCCGCTATATTGGTGCCGATTATTTGTATAAACGCCGCAAAATGGGGGTGGTAATTTTTTAAAAAACTAATTTTAGCGGTGTTTATATTATTAAACACCACTAAAGATGCAATAACAATAGTGGCATTATTGGCAATAAACGCCACTAATTCGGTGGCGTATTAGCGTAAAGCTCAACTAATTTAGTGGTATTTAAAAACCAAAAAGGCCACCGAATTAATGGCGTTCATAGCAAAAAACACCACAAGTTTGCCCACCTTTTTATATTGTTTAATGCCTTAACGGCTTTTTATGTGAGAAAACGCCACTAAAATAGTGGCCTTTTTTTTATTAAACACCATGAAATTAAGGAATTTATATTTACAAATTATTGATAAAAGTTGCCGGCGTTTTCCCTATAAACGCCGCGAATTTTAATTTTGAATAGAATTTCCTGCAATTTTATTTTTTCCCATTTTTACAAAAAGAAATGCCAGTAAAACACCTGGAATTAACATTCAAGATAACAACAGTAACACATAATTTATTTATGTCCACAAACACAATTGTTGAAGTTTAATAATTTAAAACCAATAAGAAGTCACAAACATCTTTGATATTCCACCATAATACAAAAGAAAATAAAAAAGTAACTAACATTAGTAAATAGTTAATAGGTTTGTGATTCTTGTCTTACTCTAAATAAAACCATAATACAACAAAAAACAGAGATAAATAAAAGACCTCCATAGCATGATCGAAACTACTACTGATCTCTAGAAGGCTGATTCTGCAATTAAAAACAAATTATGAGAAAATATTCCACAATATATTTAAAATTATAACAAAATAGGTACAAACACAATAACATTGGCACTTTCGAAATACCTGTGCCTGAGAAGTTGAGCCAGCTATGTCAACTCTAGGGATAGTAAATCCAGGAAAATGATTTTGTAAAAATCCAAGAAGAGCATTATATCGAGCATGTTCTTGCTCACATTGCACACGTTCTTGATCATGTTCTTGTTCACGTTGCACACGTTCTTGTTCTCACTCCTCTTTCATTTGTTGCATTTGTTGTTCCATTTGATGAAATCGCTCAGCAAAATCACTTGATTGGGTTCTTGAGGAAGTATAATTTCTGCTACTCCTACCACCATAATAACTTTTGGGTGTTGGACCTAATCCAACCCCTCTTACTCGCCAACATCGTTCTTTTCCAATAAGTTCTGTCAAAATTTCAGTTTCAACCATTTGCATATCCTCATCTACTGTTTCACATTCAGCTAACTTCTCATTTGCCTTCTCCTGTGTATATTGGAAAAAATTATTTTAAAGAAATAAAATATATCAAAGCAAATTACGAATTAAGGAATTCTTAAAAGATAATTATTACCATAATTTGTTCAATTTCCATGTTCATGTGAGAACCATCCTTTTTGGTATGCGTTGCTTTAAAAAATTCAAGGCATCCTACTTTTCTTCAACTGTTAACCTCCTACAAGTATTTAAAAAAAATTGTTTGAATCACAAACATCAAGAGATTAACTTTAACACATCATTAATATACAAAGGAAAGTAAAAACACCGTTTATAACTCACATTAGCAATTTAATGCTCAATATATATTTGCTTACCATTTCCTTTCTTGCAAAGCACTTCGATCCAAAGGTATGAGTATATTTTTTTATTTTCTGCTAGCAACCCCAAGCCTTTCTGAATCCTACATAATGACATGTATACTAACTTAGAACTAATAAAGATATGATAATTTCAATAAAGTAAGTAAAATAACTTTTCAGACCTCTCCTTTACTTGAATACCAAAAATTGACTAATTGTTCCCATTACCATCGAATGGTTGCATTTGGATGTTTATCTTTGTTTTCTTGCAAACCATCTTCTTGTTTGAAATGACATTTTTTCAAATTATGCTTGTAATCTATCCATTTCTTCCCCAAATAGTTTAGCACATACTCTTTCGAAATTTCAAGAGCAAATCGTAACTATTTCAAGACATTATAAACAGATTAGTTTATTAATGTAACTTGATAATTATATATTTCTAGAAACAACATTTGCATAATTCAATTATGTGGGTTTACCTCAATAAATTTGAACAATTCATCCTTCATTTTTTTTGGAACTTTATGCCAACTCTCATAATGGATGCCAATTTGTTGACCAGTTCGAGCAAGCATGACGAGAAATCCCACTAATAATTGTGATTCGGGCCCAATTGGTTGTCCCAAATGATTTGCACTCACCACAATCCTCTCTTTTGCTGGTAATGACCACAACTCCTTCAAAGTTGTTCGACCTTTTTTTTTTGCTGTCCATTTGACACGACCTAATATGCGTGTAAACCACAAGTGCACGGTTGTTGAAGTAATAAATCCCAGGTGAGTGGGTATCGTATCCACAGGAAATAGTGAATAGAAACACAACGATTGCTATCTAACTATGATGAGAATAAATCGATGGTATGATGAATGAGATTGATATAAAAAGAGATAAAAGAAATAAGAGAGGGAGGCACAATGATTGAGAGGAAAAAGACAATCGATGTAAATAGGGTACTCGGATATTGTTCCGCCTAGGATTATTGCTTCAAGTGCAAAATCAACTATTATGCCTCCTAACTAATGCATTAATGAGTTGTGGAGATCCTAAGATACATAGTCCCAAATCTAAGGTCAACCATGACTAACTCTACACCAAGTCCCGGTGGAGAAATCGATCAATCTCAACACCTTGCACTATGTACAGTTGCAAGATGCTCTAGAGATTCCAATTGATAAACCCTATTACTATGTGTAGACCTAACCCTTTGGTCCAGGCAGAAGGTCCCTAGTCACAATGAAGCCCTAGGTGCTAAAATCACTTCAACGCCTCACTCCGTTGCCTTTGCAACTAAGCCCCAGCGGAAGGTCATCCCTTAGCCCGTTCACTCTACTATGACCGCAAAGAACTCTTGGAGCATGGAGGTAGAGTAAATCAAATCAGAGGGGAAAGGAGACCCTCCGCTATCTCTCGACTCACCCTCTCATCCCTTTCCAATCTAGCTTTGTCTAACCCTCATGGCGTGTCACCTATCCACAAAGGTTACCAATGTAGACTCTCAACCCTAGTGTCACTCTAAGGGAGAAATCATTAAACAAGCATTCAAGATTGGAACTCAATTAAAACATCAGTAAAGGAAAGCATAATAAAATGTTTAAAGAAACAATAGCATCCTAGGGTTCACAAATCCAAGTACCCACTAGGGGATTTTGCTCTCCATTAAGCTAGTTACAATCAACAATAAAATCGAATGTAAAAACAAGTAATCCATAGAAAAACCCCCCTCCGTGTTCATGTTGATGGTCTTGTAGAGTGGCCTCGTCCTCTCCAAAGGTCCCCTTGTCAAGCCTAGGGCACACCTCGCCGAATCAGAGCCGACGAAAGCTCCCCCAATAACCTTCTTCCAAGTGGAGCGCGGTGTCGAAGTCGGAGAACCACTCTAAAAGCCTTGCCAAAACCCCTCTAAACCCTAGCTACAACGCTCTCTCAAGTTGGGGAAAGAATGGAGAAAAGAATCCTGAAATCAGGGCTGAATCACGGCTTAAATAGGGCTGGAATCGGGCATCCACATGCCCCTGTGGATTTGCCACACGGGCTTGTGGAATTTCCGCACGGGCGTGGATATTTTCCACACGCCCGTGTGGATTCTCTGGAATTCTCTTTTTCAGCTGGCTATGAATAGTACCTGATACAATAATTTGCCATAGTGCTTGCTACAGTGCCCTGCTGAAGTACCAGCCTGAAACACTCCCGAGGTAACGTCAACGGGCACACGTTCACGTCGTAGATCGCTTTGCTTTTTTCAATAACTGGCCTCATTGGTGAAGATCTTGTTATCAATGCACAAGCCGGGATACTCGAATGTGACTGCCTTTGTGCCCCTCCAAACTATTGTGCTAGCTTGAATACACGGAGGTTGTTACACATTCTTGTATCTTGAACCCGACTTATGTCTTCGCGTTTGACCCTTCTCAAGATTTTCTCCAAATAGTGCGTTCACACTCTACATTGGCTTCACAACCCTATATGCATGAAAGTAACACAAATGCACAAGTATTTGCGCTAAAACTTGATAAAAGTAATGCTCATCATAAAGAAAGAACACTTCGCATTCTTATCACCATTACTATCGACTACAATAATTTACATATCAATCGAGATTAGAACATTAATGCAAATATAATAAACTATGATTAAAATTAAAGATATGAAATTAAGTTGCATTTAAATTTTTTGCTTTATTAACTGTGGGAACATTCTCTAAGCTGGTACTATTGTTTTGGTTTGGTTCTTATTCATTATGATTTGAATCAGCTGAAGATGATGGAACCGAGCAGTGAGGAGCGACATCAAGTGTTGGAGTGGATCTATTAGAACCAAGAGGGACTGCTGGATTGGAGTTGCAAGTGTTGCTCGTTCTAGCACCCACACCAGTGTTACACCCAGTAGTATTATTTGGAGCATTATTTGTAGCAGAGTCAGATACAACCATTTTCATACACTTCAATTTTAATTTCGGCATTTTTTCCCCTATCTACATCATATAAACATAAAACATGTGAAAAGTTCAAAATAAGTTAATATATTAAGAAAGTATAGAGAGATGGATTTCTAGTTTTAGTGTTTGTGTGTTCATGGTTTCTAGTTTGTGATGGATAGATCATAATTTTACTGTTTTTAAGACTTAATCTGAAGACTTGTTTCAAAAAAGAAAAAAATGGAAATTCAATTTTATTTGTTGATGGAGTGTAAGTAGATTGCAGATTCGATTTAGTATGTTTCCAAATTTAGATCATGCATTATAATCAATTTTCAGAAAGAATTTGTAGTTTCATTAATAGTTCAAGCATTTCATATTTAATCATGTTTACAAATCTATGTAAACTACCAACCTAGGAGGACACAATATGTTCATATGAAACAGCACACTATCTTATGTCAATGATTTGCCAAGAATAAACTCTCTTTGGCATCAGCTGGTTATTAAGTGTCTATATAGCATTAAAACCCCAATAACAAAAACAATTGGCAACAATTTGGTACCATAATTAGAAGGAAAATCAATATATGTGTGTGTATCTATGTTTTGATCCGAAAAAAAATCGACAAGGATATTTGTACCTCATGCAGCAAATAAAAGGGATTCCATATATGAGTTAAAACAAATTTGATATTATGAAGCCTCATAATATCAAATTTATGCAGCCCAATTCTATGGATAAAAAAACAACAAAGGGAGGCTAGAGATAAAGCTGGCTTACCTTATCCTTTTTACAAGGATCGAGCTTGGGATAATCAATGTGTTCTTGTTGCAAAACTGCATAACTGCTGCAAAGGCAATAATAAATCTTTCAAAATGATTTATACATTCATATTGGCTACAATAAATATCAGTGCTGAAAACTAATAATAGATTCCAATTTAATAAAAACATATCTTCCTTTTTAAAATATCCATTCGTTGTTTGTCTTTTGTTCTGCTTATCCTCTATCACAATCCACTAAAATACTTGCTACAACACATGTTAGGATGGAACAACATTAACCAAAGTTATATAATTTGATATATGTTTGCATCTCAAATGATTTGTCAGCTATTTGCATCTATATTTAGCTGATCATGTTAGGATGGAAGAACATTACCTGAGCTTCAATTGCTTTGATGAACAAATCTAGACAACCTTAAGAGTAAAATTTCTCTAAATTCGGGTGCTAAAACTACAACCTGCTTGCTGGATAGCAAAATGAACGAGGATCAGAACACAAGGCTATAAAAATTATCCTAAAATTTACGAGGTACAAAAATACTTGCACTGGCTGGTTGCTGCAGCAGTAGATCCTGATGGGAATTACCCACTGAATATTGCTCTTCTTTCAACCTAAGAAGAGAATGCAAGAATGAAATTAATATTATGACTATGCTCTATTTTGGCTTGGTGATGGGTTCAACATAAACTATACAGGATAAGGAATGTTGATCTTTGAAATTTAAACAAAGAATGATGAGAAATCAAAGTATGATCCCATGTTCTTTACTAAAGCATGACCGCATGTTGCTTGATAAGCTTATATTTACCATGTCAAAGACTACGCATGCGCTACTTTTCACTTCTAAAGAATGCACTTTGCAACCACAAGAATGTCTTGAGTGGCTAAAGTTGCCATCTCAAGGAAAAAAATTAGTTCACACATGAATAACAGACTGCTCTATTTTAAAAGTATTTTTCTTTTTTCAATATTGAAATATTTTTAAAATATTACGCACATCTTGCATATCTGTACAAGTTACATATTTCTATCTATTTAATAAAATGAACTTTTTTTCTTCCTGATTTTAATATTTATGAAGACATATTTAATACACTGTGTATGATTTGTATATTCATATAAGTTACATGTTTTGTATATTTAATAAAAAAATCTTTCTAATTTAATAACTATAGAAAACATCTTTGAAAGACCACCCATATCTTGGATATTTGTTCAAGTTACACATTCCTCTGCAATTAATATATTTGTATGATAAAGATAAAGAAGATTTTTTTATTTTTTGTTTTGGCAAGGACAAGATGAAGTTAGCAATGAATGATAAAATACAAGTTCTAATTCATCTCGAACAAACAATAAAGTTTGCAAGGTAGGCCATGGGACAAGTGGAGGCAATTTTCTACATCAATAGTACTATCTCCTTCAATGAATAATGATCATTCAATCATATATATTGGACCAGTAAAATCTAGTGAGATGATGATAAATTAAATACTTAGTGTTGCTTCAATTTGCGAAGGACAGGATGATGTACCTCTAGAACTATAAACCAAAAATTATATGTATATATTATATATAGTTTTGGTTTATAAAATTTAAATCGTGCCCGGATAATACTAGACTGATACTCATGTATATACAATGAGAAGTAAATCGGTAGCTATTGCCAAGTATAATATTGCATTATTAGCCTAGAATGATAGTTCTAGGATGAAACATCAATGCATTCTAGTTTGCAATGAACTAAACAATCATGCAATAAAGAAAACAAAATTAAGTTATACTATAACAGAAAAAAAAATCTATGAACAATACCCTGAAGCCGACAAGAAACCAAGAGATATCATCAACTCTCACCCATTAATATTGAGGCTGCTCACAATAAAAAAAATGAAAGAGAAGAAAAGAAATCAACATAATAATAAAGATAATAAAAAGCAAGAATAAAACTTCAATGCTTAAAGATTCATCTTACTAGATAGAAAGTGCGTCAATGGCTAAGTCACCATCTTTCATATGTCCTGGTAGCGGTATCAATATGGAGTTGTACCAAAGTTCCAAACTGTTGAAAATTGATAGAAGTCCTCATCAAATATTCAAATTACATAATATCACTTAAAATTGATATTTTTTAAAAATACCCCTGCAAAGCCAAGATGCTCACATTGTACCAAATCAGGCCACGCTCACATTGCACCAAATCAGACCACAATCAATTGACAAACAATGATATTATGCATGGATAATGATGAAATTACATCTTAAACATGTCTACAACTTTTGCATATCCCTTTATAAAACCTTCAATATTGCCTATGCGCATACATCAGAAATTTCTAACTAACATATTGTGTAGGTATTGAAAGAAAACATGCCTAAAATCATCAGCTTAGATATTTAAAAGGCTTCTACATATATTTCCTTGTAGAAAGACCTTATAACCTCAAATAAAAGTTATCTAAAACAAAGACTTATGCACAAGTAACTGTGAAACAGAATATGTGAAAAATAAACTATTACTTTAAAAAAGAACCTCCATTGTCAAACCAATGTCACCATCATATTTGTGTACTTAATTAACCCTACAAAATCTGGACCGTGATCTTTGATGTTAATTATTTCTTCTGCTGAGGCACTTCCTTAATGTTGTAGTTTTTGTTTCTGACCTTGCGGCAAGTTAATTTTTCTCGAACATGAAATGTTACTGGAAACTCATGTAATAGGTTTCATTTCCATGTTCAGTTGTTGATATTTTGAAATAGGATGTGTTATACCAAGAGGGACGTCACCATCTTCTTATTCAAGTCTTCAATGTTGTGTATATTAAATTTCCTCAAACAGATAATTGCTACAAAATCTATTTCGACACAAAAAATGAAGAGCAATAAACATTTTTCTTCTCACCTGATTACAGTTGTTATGATTTATAACAAGTCATTTGGTACCTAGTCAACCTAGAAAACTGATTTTGTCTGTATACGCCATTCCTTTTTAGATTAGGAAATTCAAAATCTGTTCCTAACTGAAGTTGATTTTGAGTAAGCATAAGTTTTATTTTTCTTATTAAATCAATAGAGCAATGGTTGAAAATAGCAAAAATTTGACTGGTTGATAAACCTTTTCCCAAATGTTGTCTAATTCTGAAATTGTACTAAAAAGCAAATCCAGGATGCAGCTGAACCCTAGAATCTTCATTTCTTAAACTCTTGTATCACTAATATTCAAAATTTATCATATTATGGCTCAATGGGTCTTATGAAGAATCCTCCAATCATTTTTGCTATAGATGCTTTCCTCGAAGGATGTTAACTTTATGGGCTATACTTACAAGAACTTTGAAATTGTTAATGACCCTAGCATCCCTGGCATTGGTCAGCTCCATGCTCCTCTTACTCTAAAATTCTGATTAATTTACTAAGTGTATTTGCGCAGCTGCTTCTTATCAAACAACTGATATCATGTATCAATTCTCTTTGTGCAGCTGATTTGAAGAAGAAGAACAACAAACCAAAGAGACCATCCATCAAGTCTTTATTCAGTAATCCACCAAAATTCCTCTTATTTTTCTCCATCCACTTCTTTTACCTTTCCAACCAATCTCATGTCTGTTTTTCATAATTGTTGTGTTATGTCAATCTAGAAATGGAAGCTACTGCAGATCAGCCAGTCCAGGGAAGCTTTCTAAAATTATTACCGATACACATGGAGGTGTCTAAAACACCCGAGCCATCACCACACTCTAGCAGGTCATCATCTTCATGCAACAGTATGTGCATCAAAAAATTGAATCATTATAAGAAAAAAGAAACATATACTAATGAAAGAACACTTATGCAAAATTTTAAGGAAAACCTTATACCAATGAAACTCGGGATCAAGAAGACATTACTAACAAGATAAGGCCTACCTTTCATTCAAGTGAAGTCATTACAATTGGTAGAAGACATTGCTAACTGTCAAATCTCGTATATGTACTCATCATCATCTTGACGGGCCCCTTGACAGTCATCATTAGCGTTGAAGATACTCTCATGAGTGGAAGGGAAACATTCAGTCCGAGGTCCACCATCTGTTATTTCATCACCCATGCCATACACTTCTCTTAGTTGATTACGTATCACAACAAATCAACCTGGTTCTTTTGGATCTTCAGAATAAAAAACTTGCTTCATTTGTGATGAAAACACGTAAGGCTCATCGAGGATATGTTCACCAGTGTGAATCTTGCGAGAGAAATTTACCATTGTAAATCCATATTTATCTTTCTTGAACCCCCTACTATTATTCACATCAGCCCAATCACAACGAAACAACACAACCTTGAACTTGTTAAAGTAGTCTAACTCAATTATATCATTTAGTACCCCATAGTAGTCAACATTTCCTTCCAATAGATTAGCATCCTTAGCACTGGCATGGCTCATAGTTGAAGAAGTAATAAGACATCCAAAATTTTGATTTCGCCTAAATCTTTCTCGAGATTTAGTATGGAATCAAAATCCATTAATGACGAGTCCTTTATATCTCTTAACAATCCAATTTGGACCTTGCGCAAGAAATTTAATTTCTTGTGACACATTTTTTCCATGAGAAAAAGTTACATGAAACTAATTATAAAAATATAGTAATAGAGAATTGTTCAAGTTATAAGATTTTATTGTTGCTTACCATTTCTCCAGACCATTCATGAAAAGTTTCGGTAAATTTCCTATCGACATCACGAGCATTTGAAGGTCGACCTCTTATTTTATCTTTCAAGATATTTCTATACTCACTACAAGTAATGACAATAAATGTTAAAAGCTTATAACTTACCAAATAAGAAATGTGAAGTGTTTAACTTACATTTGAAATGGTTCAATAGCTTCATATTGAAATAACACATAACGATGTGCTTGTGCCCATGATCTATCATCCAACTTTGCTACTTCAACTTTCCCTATTGGTTATTCACCACTTTCAAATAAATATGAGTTTGCAAGTAGCTCATCATGCATTTCTCTTAAGTTTCTCCCAGGTCTATCAAATATTGTTTCAACATCAACCAAATATCTAGAACAAAAAGTTACACATTCCTCTGGTTGAAAACCTTCAGCGATAGATCCTTCAGGATATCGTTTCTTTCGCACATAAGATTTTAACTTGAGCAAAAACGTATAATAGCATTGTTCCAATTATTAACCTATAGAATTTTGCTTGACAAGACATTATAATAAATTGATGTTTTAGTAAAATAAAACCTTTCAATTGGATACATCCATCAATAATAAACAGGTCCACTGAGTTTGGCCTTCAATGGTAGATGAACAACTAAGTGCACATTATAGTGAAGAATGAAGATGGGAAAATCTTTTCTAAGTGGGACAAAACTATTGCTGATCGATATTGAAGGTTGTCAAGATCTTCCACCTTAAGAACTTTACCACAAATAATTTTGAATATGTTACAAAGTTCTGAAATGGCATGAGTCACTTGCTTTGACATGGATGACCTTAAAGCAATTGGAAGCAAATCATGAAGCAATAGGTGATAATCATGTGATTTTAAAGAGTGAAGTTTTCACTCATTCTGATTTACACATTTGGATATATTTGAAGATTAAGCATATGGGACTTTTATAGTCTTCAAGACTTGACAAAATAGATCTTTTTCTTTTTTTTTTTTTGTCATGGAAAAAGATGCTGGTGGTAGTCTTTTTTTTGCCATTGGGAAGATATTGAGGATGAAGCTCTCGACCAATTCCCATCTCAACCAAATCAAGTCTTCATTTTAGATTATCTTTTAATTTCCCATCAACATTAAGAATTGTGCCAACAATATTTTCACAAACATTCTTCTCAATGTGCATCACATCCAAGTTATGGTGCAGTAGGTTGTGCTCCCAATATGGCAAATCAAAGAAGATGCTTCTCTTCTTCCACAAAGCTGCTTCATTTGAATCCTCTTCCTCTAGTTTGTCATCATCAGTATCTACGTCAACATTGGATACTTGTCGTGGTCTTTTCTTCGATTCATTATTAGTCTTGGATTTTTTCAATTTGTTTTTGGTTTGCTTTCCATAAGTAAATTGCACCTCTTTCAACATTAATAAAATATCAGATCCAGTAGTAACAGAAGGAGCTCCACGCATCTCTACATTACCATCAAACAGATATTTCTAGGATCTGTATGGATGATTATGTTCTAGCCAACATCGATGTGCCATATAACAAAACTTCTGGCCATTAGTTAACCATTGTGAAGAAGTTTTTGTAGCACAACAAGGACAAGCATATTTTCCTTTCGTGCTCCAATCTGATAAATTTGCATAAGCAGGAAAATCATTAATAGTCCATAATAAGGCAGCCCACATATTGAAATTTCTCCTTACTGATACATCGTATGTCTCCACACCAACCCATAATAGCTGTAACTCTTTAATAAGAGGCTATAAGGAGATGTTAATATCATTTCCATGACCTTTGTCTCCAAGAATAATCATTGATAAGAGGAAAGAAGTTTGTTTCATCTCAATCCAAGGTGGCAAATTATAGGGAATCAACACCACAGGCTAAGTGTTGTAAGAAGTACTCAATAATTTAGATGGGTTAAACCCATCAAAAGAAACACCGAGCCTAACATTTTGAGGATCAGAAGCAAAATCGGGATATCTCGCAATAAATGATTTCCATGCCTCAGCATCAGCAGGATGTCTCAACTGTCCATCATTGGTCCGATGATTAGCATGCCAGATCATATCAGCTGAAGTCTTAGTATACATGAAAATTCTCTGCAGTCATGGTATTAAAGGAAAATACCATAAAACCTTCGCAAGTCTCTTGTGAACCAATTTGTTATCATCATTCAAGCATTGATCAGAATCAGTGGACACCCAGCGAGAACGACCACACATATGACAAGATTGTTGATCTTCATTATGCTCCCAATATAGCATGCAGTCATTTGGACAACTATAAATTTTTTCATACCCAAGACCCAAATCCTTAATGATTTTCTTGGACTCCTGACTACTTTCAGGAATAGCCGCTGAGGGAAAAAATTCTTTTAAAAATTCAATCAAGTGGTCGAGGCCTTTGCCAGTCATCCCGCACATGCATTTTAGATGGAAAAGACGAATGCAAAAGTACAATCTAGAATGCTTCAATCTCTCATAAAGTTTGTCATTCATATCTTCAAGCAACTTATAAAACTTTGCCGCTTCTTTAAAAGGTTGTTCATCAACTCCTCTAAGAGCTTCACCTCCATCATTCATCTCAACATTAAATTCATCACTACTAGATGGTAGACCCTCATTATCTACTTGATGGATGTTAAAAGAATCCCTCAATAATTCTTCCATGCTATCTAGTCTTATATGAGAAGTTTGGATGTGAGTATTAGAGCTTGGTGGAGCTCTAAATGTGTTTGTCGTCTTATGGGTAGATGACGGTACACGCTCTCCATGGAAAAACCAACATGTGTAACCTTGTAAAATGCCAACACATACTAGATGTTTAAGCACTGTTTGACATGTTTGCCAATGAATATTCACACACTTTATGCATGGGCAAATGATCATATCATCTTGACTTGCGTTGGCAAATGCAAAATTGAAAAATTGTTCTACTCCATCTTCATATTCTTGACTTAATCTTGACTTACACATCTAACTCTTATCCATTTCTGGTTAATATATTACAAAATTATTTACAATCTTTTTAATTAAAGCATAGTTCGACTTAACACATTAATCATGACATATTTATGTACACATCTACAATTTTTATTGCATTTTCATAGGAATGTTGATTATGTTTTAATTTAAGGTTATTTTTAATTTGGAAAAATTGCTTGCATACCCCTATAAAACCATGAAATTGCTTAAATACCCCCATAAAAATACTATTTGCTTGCATACCCTCATAAAACTAACTTTTTTACTTATATATCCCTACCGTTAGTCACCGTTAGCCACCGTTAGGGTTTATGGAATTAATCATACTTCCCACTTAACCCAACTTAACAAAATTACCTAATTACCCTTAATATCATCCAAGGTCATAATTTTTAGTATGAAATTATTTGTTTATTTTTAGTATGAAATTACCCAATTACCCTTAACATCATCTAACTACCCTTAACAATATCCAAAATTACCGAATTACCCTTAACCATAGTATGAAATTATTTGTTATATATTGTCATACGTTGTAATTTTTACCTATTTTTAGGTTGTGTTTGTAAAAAGCATATGATAATCTAAAATGTTTTAGAGATGTTTGTAAAAACCTTAAAAATATGAATTTACTCAAAAATTCATAATTTTTAATAATTTTTAAAAATAATTAAAGCGTATATAAAAATTATATTGGTTACCTATAGTTTAAATAATTTAAGTCTATAAAATATAATAAAAAATTTTGATGGGTATATTAACAAACTTATAATGGTCATTTGTTGAATGAAATGAGTAATGTCTACAAAATAAGAATAAAAAATTTCAAGGGGTATATAAGCAAACCCATTTTGGTAATTTGCCCTTATTCCATCCATTGATTTAACACCATTAAGAGTCAACTTAACCATAGGGGCATAAAAGTAAATATAATTGATTTGTAGGGGTATACAAACAAATATCATTTTTATGGGGGTATTTAAGTAAATTCATGATTTTACAGGGGTATGCAAGTAAAAATCCCTTTTAATTTTTATTCCTGCTTTTATGATTATTGTTTTGTAAACATTTAACAAAAATACACTGGCATTTGACTAGTAGAATATGTAATCCAAAAAATGTCGCCCTAATAATGATTCACAGAGTAAAGGTAAAATGAACAACAACCAAATCACATTTGACCAACCATAGACAATGGCATAGAAAGACAATCAAATTCAAAGCAGGACAATTTTAATAAAAATTACCTCAAATTTTATGATTTCTTCCTTTCTTCTTGCTTCTCCTTTTTCCCTGATCTCTCTTTCTCTCCAAATCTAACACAAGAGCTGCAAGTTATATAAATAAGTTATTTAGAGTAAATTATTAAATAATAATTGAATAAGCATGGAGCCAAACCCAAACCTTAATAGTATAGAAGATTAAATTATTCTCCTCACAAATTTAAGACTGAGGGTTTGAATTCTATCTGTATTTTATCCATTTTTTAAATAAAAAAATAATGGGTAAAAAAATAAAATAATGTTTTCTTTTGTAATTCAAAGATAAAAATTAAAATAATATAGTAAATTATTTCATTTGTTTCCAATTTTAAGAACATTGGAGGTTGAATGGTCTAGTATATAGGCTAGTGTTCCCTTATCAACTGGCCAGATGAAAATGAGTGTTTGTTTTCTATAAAGGCTGCAAAGTGTGTACAGTTTAGTCAGTCAGTCAGTGAAGATACATTCAGAAATATGCACAAGAATAATAGATTCATTCAATTCAATTTTCATTGCAACTTGTAAGTTCATTTGGAATGCATGATCTTTGACCGCAACTTTATTTCTTTGAATCTATTAACACTTGCACATTTTTTTTTTATTTTTATAATCCAACTTGATGCTTAAGAACCTGCTCCTTTATTAAATTATTGTGAGGAGATGTGGATAAATAACCAATTCAAGTACTTGATTTATCCTTTATGACTTATGATTTGAGAGGGAGACGAAATACAAACTCTTTTATATTATAAGTATAGATATATTTATTTATTTTTATTTTAGTAATTTAAAAGGTCATGTTGTATTGTTACTTAAAAATTTTAAAAAGGTAAGAATGGTCATTGTTATTTTTTAACTAAAATAATTTAGAATAATTTAATTAATTATGCATTTGTTGTACATTATAATCCACTACTAACCCATATTAGTAGAACAAACCGTTTGTTTTGGGATGGAATTCATAACACAGAGGCCACTGCTGGGGTGTACATGAGTATTGCTTATCATAAGTCATCACCTTTTGTGTATCCTATGAATCTGAAGCAACTTAGTGATGTCTAATTAACTAGCTAGCTGCATTCTGTACTAGTTTTACATCCATTGCTAGCTGGTCTTTTGTGTATCCTATGAATCTGAAGCAACTTAGTGATGTCTAATTAACTACCTAGTTGCATTCTGTACTAGTTTTACATCCATTGCTAGCTGGTCTTTTGTGTATCCTATGAATCTGAAACATCTTAGTGATGTCTAATTAACTAGCTAGTTGCATTCTGTACTAGTTTTACATCCATTGCTAGCTGGCCTCTCATTAATTCTCTATCATATTACAAAATAAAAGAGACAATCCTTTTACATGATTTTATCGATCTACTCAAAAATAATATTCTTGATGGTGTGTGGTTTTCTATGACAAAGGTTTAATACATCCAATATGTGAACTTGGCAAACACCAAAGCATTCATATATAGACCAATAATCTTCATGATGGTGCAGCATCTAGAATATAATATTTACGAAATTAAAGACTTGTTCCATTTCAATGGAAATCCATTGAAAGAAGCCAACTAAATGCAGTTATATGTCAATCTTTTGCCACTTGGTGCATGAGTATATATATATATATTATATAGAAAAATTGGACAGCATTGTATTACTTCACAAGTAAAGACTTTTGGAGATGGGAAGGGACTAAAGTCTTTTAACGCTTCTCTGATATTTCCTCCTTTACGTGTACAAAAGATTTCAGCTCATCCTCACATGGGCATACAAGCAAATACATGGGAAGAAGATATGGCACGTGTGCGTGTTTTTTTTTTTTTAATTTTCCTTCATTAATTAATTTCCCATCAACATTAAGATCATAGCTTGCATGACAAGAACAATGCTCATCTTAATTTTTTGTATAGTTAATTATCCAGGATTTGGAAATAAGATTTCTGAAGTTCATAACTATAACTAATGAGATCCTGCTTTAAAACTTTATTGTTTTCTAGTTATCTTGTCAAAAGGATATTAATTTTTTTGCAAAAACTTTCTCCTTGATCCAATTGCTAGGCTTTGTTTATTAATTGTCTCATATGTTTCCTAGTTCTCCAAGTAAAAGTTTCATTTATTAATAAGGAGAAGAGAACAAAGAGAGAGATTATGATAAATCTAGATCTAGTAATAGATAGAGTTTATTAACTTAATCACTCACTTTCAAGTATTAATGAAGCAAGAATGGATGTTGATGTGGACCTTAGAGAAATTTATATGTAATTATGAATTTTATGAGGGGCATATATGCCAAATCAAACTCCATCTAAAAAGAAGTACTTCAAATATACTTCAATAGATTCACAATAGAATCATTAACCATTCTTTCAAAACATCAACATTTGATAAACCCAACCAAATTATCAAAAATATTAGATAAGAAAACTTAATTTTTTTTCCCTGCAGAAAAAAAGAGCACACTAATGATTTATTCATTTCATCCATTAGTTCCACAAGTACATGATAAATAGCCATCTTCTGACTTCCACTAAGGCAAGAACCCTATCAAATATGAAGACAAACCCAATCACATATCTAAATTGGGTGACTTTAAATACATGTACAAGTAGATAGAGGAGAAACCAAGATTTTTTTGCTTTCTTTCTTAATTTTGATCAATTCCTTCTTAAAACTGCTTCATAGCCATTCTTAATTTCATGTTGTACCATTACATAGAGTACCAATGATTATACTTCACCTTCATTAGAGATCTTGTTTCACTGAAGCTTCATATACCTCAACCTACATAGAGTATTAAAATTAAGTATTAAACTTGGTTCCTGCTGATAGTTTCTCTTTGGTTCCGATTTCAATTCAATTGTTTAAGATGAAGACTAGTACATAATCTTTGTGTAAAGTCTTATAAATGTATTATTGTCATAATTTGTGTTCTACCTCTGTCAGAAGGCTTATGCCATTATTATTATATTAATGAAAACTTGTGATCATATTCAAGCTTACCAATTTGTGATCATCTTAATTTTTTTTTCCAACTAAGACTCTCATCTTATGCTACTAATCCTAGCAAATTTCTTGATCTATAATTTGTTCAATAATATTTTCCAAACAAAACAGCTCTTTTTAGGTTTAAAATATCAAACAGATAGATAAAAACAAATTCAATGAAGACGATGATTGAGGTCAATAAGAACAAATAGAGGTTACCTTGATGGAGAAGCAGAGGTCAGGAACAGAATAGCAATGGTCTGAAACCCTAAGAAAACCCCTCAATTTTCCAAAACAAAACTCCAATCAACCACCAAAAACCTAAAACAAGAAAACACCCAAAAAACTAAATCAACAACACTACAACATGAAATTCATAATCAAAGAACATAAAAGTGGAAAATGGTCACCTACCTTAGGAACTCGATCAGCCTAAATTGTGAGAAAGAGGCAGAAGAAGATAGACAGAAAGGAGAACGGCAATTGTGAGAGGGAGGCAGAAGAATATAGAGAGGAAAGTGAACGACAATTGTGAGAAAGAGAAAGTGGAAAAAGAAGATAGACAGAACGGAGAACGGAAATTGTGAGAAAGAAGCAGAAAATCGAAGATAGAGAGAAAGGAGAACGGCAGTGTGGATAGAGAGAAATATATGAGAAGCTAATTACTTAAACCCACCTCCGATGGTTAATAGAACTAAACTAACTTACTTGCGTTTTCTCATAACAACGCCGCCAATTAAAAATCTTATAGCCGTTTATTAATAAAAAACGCCGTTAAATAAATTTTATTTTCACGGATAAATTTTTCTCCAATCCCGCCAATTAACTTCGCGGCGTTTATTCGAAAACATGCCCCCATATCATTATAACATACCGGCGCCTAATAATAAAAACGCCACTAAATGGAATATATATTTTTTCTTGGGTTAATTTCTCCAAGCCCATAAGTTAATTTGATGGCGCTTTTTAAATCAATGCCACTAAATAAAAAACTTAACGGTGCCTAATAAAAAAACACCACTAGCTAAAATATAATCTCCTCAAGTTATTTCCTCCGAATTCAAGAATTAAATTTACGGTGTTTATTTCAAAAAATGCATGTAATTTACCGGTGATTATTATAAAAAACGCTGCTAGCGTAAATCTATTTTCACGAGATAATTCTTTAAATCCTAGAAATAATTTGGCGGCGTTTATGTCGAATAAACGCCACAAATTAAAAAATATTGGTGGGTTTATTGAAAATGCCGCTAAATAAGCGCCACAAAAGTCCTATTTTGGTGTAGTGATTAACTTCATTTTATCAATTTAATATATTCTTGAATGCAATAAATTTAGTTAGCTAGGCCTAGAATTCATATTTGATCAATGTATTTAAAATAGAGATATCCTTTACATGTAGATCTACCTTAATTGAAAGAGATTGAGTGTGCGTCTAGAGATAGAGTGATAAGATCTTTCTGAATTAGGGTGACCTAATAGTGGGATTCACAGAATAAGTATTGCAATCATAGCGAGAATGTGGTAGAAAAAGATTTCACCTACACTTTATGGGATTAGGTGTTAGCTACTTAGAGATCTACCTTAATTGAAAGAGATTGAGTGTGTGTCTAGAGACAGAGTGATAAGATCTTTCTGGATTAGGGTGACCTAATAATGACATTCACGGAACAAGTATTGCAATCGTTAGGAGAATGTGGTAGAAAAAGATTTCACCAACACTTTATGGGATTAGGTGTTAGCTACTTAGAGATAAAGACTAACATAAAACAAAAATCCCCATGGTCCAGTACTTAGTGAGATTAGATTTGAAAATATTTTATAGAAGTATTTTACAATAGAAAACCCAAAGGGATATTTAATCTAAATTCAACCTTCATTAAATAACTTCCTCTTGATTGATTGATTGTATTTGCATTCATGTGTTTTCTTTTATGTTTGATTCTTAAATCCTTTATTGTTGAGGTAGATAATAGAAATAAGGTTAGTATCTAGTACACTTTATTACTTGATCGATTTATATACTTGTATTATTGCTATTCATGTATAGAAAACATCAAGTTTTTGTCCCCGTTACCTTGGACATATGATAAACGCTTGAAAGTCTGTGTTTTATATATCATTTATACTACATTTAGCATGAGATTTTACATGTTTAGCACCATACAAGTATAGAATTTCATTCTTTTATTCACCATGGGCTTTTATTTCATCTTAGGGCTAAAGAAGCAAATATGTAGGCATTTCGAAGTAAAACAGATCAACATGCTGTACTAGAGCACCATCATGGCTCACAACGGCCATGGTGACATCTTACCATGGCCGTTGTCCACTTCTATCATGCTCGTAATCAAGCCGTGTCAGTATGGAATCACATAGAACAACATAGACTCATAACATCTTCCATAACGATCGTTGAATATCAAAACGGTTGTGACCTATCCACACAACGACAAGACAAACAGTGCCCGGATGTGACTTATGGCCTAAGCAACAGAACTTACTCACCATGGCCTTCACAATGGGTGTGGTGAGACCATGGCAGACTCAGGTTATAAATACCCCTAGGTTTTACAAGCAAAGGAGGATTCTTTTGCCAAATTGAGTATTGGTAGCCTGATTTCTGGAGACATGTGTGGCTGGAGATAAGTGTCATCAAAATTTTAGTAGATTCTGGCGAGTTTCTCAAGGGGAAGTCAACACACATCAACAGTGGAGGGTGCCCGAAGAGATTCGGAGCGGTATTGACAATCTTGGGATCCTTTCAACCTCAACCATTGGAGATTTATTAGTGGGAGTTAGTTTAGATATTATTTATTCTTTGCCTCTTGAATCTTATGTTATTTAAATCTTTATTCTTGATTCATAGGATCTCAATTCGAGAGGAATTGTATGTCTAGGTACCTTGACTATTCTTGTGAACCTTTATTGACAATTTAATTAATCTTTCTAGAAAATTATGATTCAATCCATGATTGGTTAATGCTATTTTGTCGATGTTGTGAGGAAGAGATTCCCACACATTAGATCATAGATACTTTGTTAGATCTATCCATGTGCTAAGAGATTAGATATTGCTAGATTTCTGGATTAGGATTTGATTTAGACCTTTTACAGGAGTTCTTTATCTTAAGGCAAACATAAGAGCCTAGGGTGGAAGAGATTTCATCTTAAGTTCCTAGTGTTTCAAACCTGGTTGCCAAGAGATTGGGACCAGTAGGCCTCTGAAATTCCCTGGTCCAGCACTAGAGCATAATTGTCATAACTTAACTCATATCATAAGTAATTGCTATGGAAATTCTCATACACTCACCCACCCCTTCCAATTGAAATTAATGATCCTCAATTGTATTTTATTAATTAATTTATAGAAGTAGAACTAAGAAACACCATAGACGTTCAAGCTATTGATTAAGGAAAAAGAAAGTAATAGGAGCCTCTCACCGTTCACCTAGGAATGCGACTTTCGTGCTCACCCACAAAGTCTTAGTTGATGACATGTACACTTGCGGTATATAAAGACTAAGTCCATGCGTCTTTCAACATAAATATTAGGAATGCTTGAATTTTATTATTGTAGCCATTTATTTTCTTGTAAATTTGTTTAATTTCTTTGAGTTGTTTTCTTTTATCCTTAATCATTTTTAGGGTTTTTTGCAAGGAAATTGTTGTATGCCAAGAAGGGATTCATTGGAAGTAGTTAAAGAAGACCCTGAAATTGAAAGAACATTATTAAAAAATTTGTGACAAAGAAATAGCAATACACAAGAACAACTTGAACGAGAAATAAAAGTTAAAGAGTCCATAGTGGAAGGTCAAGACAAAACAATGTCCAAATATAGAAAGGCCATCTTTTGATGGAAATGAATCGAGCATAATCTAGCTTGCATTTGGTGCAAATAACTTTGAAATTAAGTCAAATTTTATTTTAATGGTTCAAAATTCTATCTAGTTTGAAGGATTGCAAAATGTCAACCCAAATGCTCACATTACTAGCTATTTGGAAGATTTGTGATTTTAAAATCAATGAAGTTTCACATGCTATGATATGATTGTAATTATTTCCATTCTCTTTGAAAGGAAAAGCAAAAGAATGGTTAAACTCTTTGCCAAGAGGAACCATAACCACATGGGAATAAATGGCATAAAAAGTTTTATAAAGGACTACCCACAAGCCAAAACTATGAATTTGAGGAATGATATTTCTTCTTATACTCAATTGGATTTAAATACTTTGTATGAGACATGGAAAACATTTAAGGAGTTGTTAAGAAGGTGTCTAATGTCTGGAATTCCTGTTTATATGCAAGTTCAAATATTTTATAATGGATCAAACAATCATCATGATAAATGATTGATATTTTACAGCTACTAATAAGACATTAAAATAAGCTCTAGAGTTGTTTGAATTCATGGCAATGAGCAATTACTAATGGAATCCTACTCGAGCAAAATCAAATAGTCTCACTAGTTTGTATGAAGTTGCCATTGTTATAGCTTTGGCAACCCAAGTTGAGGCAATAAATAAGAAGTTAGTTGGTTTTTTTAATTATATAGTAAGTTTCAGTTATATTTTGTGAGATATGTGGAGGATGACATTTAAAACAATATTGGCAAGCTAATGTTGGTACAATTTCAAGTTTAGTTGAGCATGTAGACTATTTGAAGTGCACCGTTATCCAAGATGGAGGAGTCATTCTAACTTTTCATGGGGAAACCAAGAGAAACTAAGGCCTAACCTTCCATGTGGATTTCAACTACTGTTTCAAGAAAAGAAACCAAGTTTAGAGGAGCTCATCTAAGTTGTGGAAATTAGAATTTAAAATCATGAAGCCATATAGAGATATCAACAAACCTCCATTCATAATCTTGAAAATCAATTATGACGAATTGGCATTACATTGTTGGAGACACCACAAGGGAGTTCACTTAGCAACACCAAATCAAATCTATGGAAACAAGTTAAAACTATAACTCTCAGTAGTGGAAAGAAAATGAGAATGGAGATGGTTCAAGTAGTAGAATAAATTAAATGGATGAGCAATTTAAGTAGTTACTTGAAATTTTAACACAATTGCACACTAACATAGCTTTTTTTAAAACACATTCACAAATATCAGAAATATGCCAATTTTTTAAAAGATTTCTAACAAACAAATTAAATGAAGTTGGAAGAAGTTTCAACGGCAATGCTTAATGAGGAGTGTTTTGGTGTCTTATAGCTTTCCCAAAAACTTAAAAATCAAAGGAATTCACAATACCTTCTATAATTGGTAATTAGAAGTGTGTTTAAAAGCAAGATGTCGATTCCTCAAGGACAATGAATACTAAATACTAACCTGTTTTCTATTATTTCGCCTCAATAATAATGGATTTAAGAATCAAAAAAAGAAAAAAAAAACAAATGAATGCAAATACAATCAATACAATTAATCAACCAAGTGAAAGTCATTCAATAAAAGCAGTGCATGGATTAGGGATCCCTTTAACTAAATTCATGACATTTGAGAATACACAATTAAATCACAACATTAATGACAGTTAAATTGATGAAAAACTTCAATATTCAAGATTACACCAAACATTCATTAACCCCAAGCAACAAAGTATGCTTAGACACCCATGTTAGAAATGATTAAGCAAGATTCAATCAAACTATAAGAAGTCTTAGGAATTATAAAGAACTCGCTTCAATCTTTACGGATTAGAGAGTAGATATCTTATTCTCCAAGAAGAATGAATCTTCATCTTCATTCAACCTCAATTCCTCTTTGATCTAGCTTTTGAAATTTGGGGATTGAAAACCTACCAAGGGGCTTAGCCAAGTCTGTGAAAAGATTATAGAATATGCGTATATGAAAAGTTCTGGAAATGTCTCTAAAAAGTTCCCTTCATAATATCTAGTCCTGCTATTAGTAGGGTCTGAATTCAGCTAAACCACAGGTTCCACTATAGCCATGGTCGTGGTCGTTGTCCTTAAAGTAAAAGATCATCAAATATTGGCTTGAAACCCTACAAAAACCTTAAAGTCATTTCACGAAGACCATAGTAAGTCCTCACTAGGACCTCAAGATGGTTGTGTCACATCCAAATGACCACTAACTTTTCACATTTTCTGGAATTGGCCGTAGTTTTCAAACCACTTCCGTGGTCCAGGAGGCGGTGACTCCTAAATGAAGCATCAATTGAAACCATTAAATTTCTAAATGGTTCACATGATAGGTCTGTTGGTCCATAAATATTGCTTCTCATCTTACTCTTTTACCGATCTCTTCTCTCATCTGCTAGTGTCCCAATTTTTTCATCTCCACTAATACCTTGCCAAAAGTGGCCTTTGTCCAAGATTTACGAGAAATGCGACTTCTCCTTTTAAATCTAGCTACATATGCAAATACCCAAATATTAACTATTATACTTTAAGAACTAATTGATCTTATTCAAATCCTCAATTAATGTTTATGTGTCCTTAATTTTTTATTTGCTTTCCAAAGAGAGTAAACTTATTTAGATTTATGTTGTTTTGCATCAAATTGTTATTCGGTATGAAATCTTTAAAATAGCAATGCAATTGTTTAAATCTATATATTTCAATTATTCAAATACATTAATGATCTATTAATTCTTGTAATTTTAAATCATTTTTAATCTGGGTAAAAGTTTATTATCTAAATATATTTTGCTCCTTATGTTGTTATGTTGATATATATTATTACTATTATTCTTCATCAAATCTTTAACCTAATATTATAATAATCAAAATATGTATGCTTCAATAGTTCAAATTTAATACGGAAGCATCATTTTTATATATTTTTTTAATTATTTCAAAAATGTACACAACTTTTATTACAAATAAACAAAGATAGGTATGTTTAGGTTGTAGTATACTTATACCATAATTCTAGTGCTAGACCTGAACAAAGTGAAGACATCATTGTCTTCACACCCTTTAAATTCAATCACAATAGATTTTTAAAAAGATTTATCAAAGCAACATGTACAAGGTATAAGAAAACTGGTCACAATTGTGAGAAATGCATTTGCATTAATATAATCCTAGACATGCATGGTTGTTTCCTAGATTGTTGTTTGTGACATTAATGTTTTGTAACATCTAATTTTTGTTTAATGTTTTTTTTTAAAAAAACAACACATTTTGTGGACATGTTAACCTTTTATTAAAGTTATCTTTTACGATATATATTTCTATATTATACCATTATGGGGGGAATTTCAAACTATTCCTCAACACATTTGATCTATTAGTTTGGGTGTTTGACTCATTATTCTATGTTTGAGAAAGCGATACTACAACAAAATCAAATTTTTTGAATTGGTTAAAATAAATACGAGCTATGTTTTATATAGGTTCAACTATTATATTACAAAAAAAGTTATAATTCATATAATAAATATTTTTGAACTATTAAGAATATGGACTAGTGAATTAAGAAAAAAAAATAAGATGTTTATAACTGCTCAAGTCTTCAACAATTTAACCTTTTATATATAAAAAAAAGACTATACATCACAAAAATTGAAAGTTTAACTTAAAATTGGTATTTGCAACAATGACATAGTTGATTGAACCATTTAATAAATGAAATGAATAATGCATCACAATAAATGGATTCTTAAATAGAAGAAAAAATCTATACTTGTGACATAGGCAAGATATTATTATAGATTATGATTGACTTATTATACATACGCGAGATTTAAATCCTTATAACATTCATTCATTTTATTCAACGAAATCCTCACATTCAATAATTGCTTTAACAAAGATCGTGAAAAAATGTCACCTAAGCCATTAATTAGTTTAATAATAATGCTTATTTCACATGAAAAATGACAAACTAACATCAAGGTAAAAGATTTCAATATTTATGTCATTGCTGAAATTTCCTTATTGACGAAGAAATCGTAAAATTTGTGGTAGTACTTTTTGATTAAAGGTGCACTATGGTAACCACTACCGCACCATTGCACTTCAAATATCAAAGTTGCATCTGATGCTCATGGTGGTGGGATGCCCAATTAGTAGAATAATAATGGCGAAAGTGACATTAAATAGTGGTTGGGTAACAAGGGTACTAACAAAAGCATAATTAATTATACACGTTATCTATGAAAATTATATTGATGTATATACTCAAAATTATCATCAATAGTTATATTATGTAAAATATTAATTTTACAAGTTATACTATTTGTTTATAATTTTGAGTATATACATAAATATTTTTCATATAAATAGTATTTTATATAAACCTTGGAATTTGTATTTTTTAATTCTTTTTACTATTACATGTACATGAGATTTAAAACTAGTTATGCAAGAAAACATTTTTTATATTATAAATATTCTTTTCAATATTTGTGCAATTAGTAAGATGGTGAGGATATATTGCATTTGAATTTCATGTTAGAATTTAATGATATTATCAATTTCACATTTGCTTTAATGTAAATTATGGGATGAGTAATGAATTTTAAATTCAATAATATATATATATATATATATTTGATAGTTCTGCCGAGGTTTTTGTGAGTTGATGACCACTCAATATTTTTTGCAAGCACACGCAACTATACCACGAAATCAAGAGAAAAGACTCCAAAAATATTTACTCAATTATGCTCAACAATAACCTACGCTTGGGGGGTCAAGCATGGAGATGAATCCACTAAAGAAGAGAAACAATTATGGGTACAAGACTCTCACACATCCTCTTGAAGGATTAAAAGTGCCCTCTCTCTTAATTGCCAAGTGCCTACTCTCTTACCCACATTCTTAAATCTCTCTCATCGTCGCTTACCCTAAATCTTCAAAGTAGTCTTATATAGACTTCTCCATGTCCCAAAGATAGAACATCAATCTTTTAGAATCTCCATATGTGGTTACTAATTTGGGCACCTTCCAAAATTAGACGTTACATCTCCAACTGCACCCAAGGTTGCAACATGGCTTATCGGCTGACCCTGGTTGAGTTCTAGCCCAACGCGACCTCAAGATGCCTACAACCCTTATGTCTGAATCGAATGCCGTTGAATTCTCCCGATCTTGACTTGTCAACAACTAGCTAAACTTCTCACAGCCCCGTTAGCACTACTTTCTTAAAGGTCGCAACCTCCACCATGGTGCATCTTCTCCATACCAAACATAGTCATCAATGATCTCAAGGATTTTCTATATACTAAACTTGATCTCCAAGTCACCTAAGTTTGTTCTTGATAATATTCTAGTTACCAAACTAGATCTGCCATTCATACAAGTTTGGTTCTTCATAATCATGTCTTCAATCTTCACCATATTTAGGCATATCTCTAAATAGCTCCACCACATTTAGCTTTGTCTTCAAATAACTCCTTCCAAATGTGAGCTTCAAGTTGCCTTGCCAAATATTGATCAATTCTTCATTTAACCACTTATCAAACTAGGACTCCAATATGTGAACTTGACTCTCAAGTAATTGAACCAATGCGCGCCTAGTTTGGTTTCGTTTTGCTTGCACCTAATAAAGATTATCTTTGACTTGATAGCCCTTACAAAGATAGCTCCTTCTTCAATAGTCTTAGGCTAAAAAATATCTTTTCCAAGATAACATGACACCAACCCTTGTCATCAATGCCACACCATCTTAGTTGCCACATCATCATTTTGCTGGACAAGTTGTCAAATAATACCAATTCTATGCTTTTGCACTACTAATATTAAAAAAAAATATCGGTATAAAATAAGAATTCATTTGAATAGATCTTAGAGGACAAAAATATCATGTCCCCTTGGCAATTTGCATAATAATTTTTTAACAAAAAAATAAAAATTATTTGTCGCTCTACGGGCTCTGTGTTCTCATATCAATTGACTTATTTGAAGTTTCCAAATGTGAGTTTTAAAAGTTGGATTGCTTTAATTATTAAATTTTGTAAAATATAAAGGGATTCCAGCAAATAATGTGAAAATCTTTTTATTTTTTTATTTTTTACATATATTTATACAATTTTAAACACTTTTAAATCTTCAATATTATTATATCAAGTGATACCAGCAAATAATGTGAAAATCTTTTTGTTATTTTTTTTATTTTTATAAGGGAACATATATTTATACAATTTTAAACACTTTTTAATATTCAATATCATTATATCAAGTACTAGTTAAATATTATATATAGGTGAATATCATTTTCCAAGAATATATAAGTAATTATAATTTTCCAATAAAAATTATAAGGATCTATTGCAAAGTTACCCAATTTGAATTTATTATAAACATAAAAAATTGATCTTAACCACATGATTATAGCAGTAAAGAAATGATCAATTGAGGGGGTGACCTCGTTACATGCAATTCTCCTTTTTAGAACAAAACCATAGATTCATATTGTTCTCATCACCATACTTTTAACTTCATCCAATAAAAACCAATTAATGAATTCATAATTATTTAACCACAAAAAATCTGATACTCACCAAATCTTATCCAGTGGGCAAAAGATACAACCCACACACAATTATTTATCCACAAAAAATGTGATACTCTCCAAACCCAATCCAGTGGGCAAAAGATACAACCCACACACACACATTTATCCACAAAAAATGTGCCACACACACACACACACACACACACACCCACACCAAAAGTTGCAACCATTTCCAATTTTCCTACCCAAAAAATATGTGTCAGTGCAGCTCCACTCCATCGCATCAATGCACACCAACAAACCCAGATCTTTTCCCTCCTTTTTTTTTCCCAACACGTGCTCAATTGCTCCCCACGCCTGCCTCTCCTCATCTATTTAGTCTCCCTGCTCATCAAACTTCTAATTTCATTCATTCATCCAAACATCCAAAACACCAAAATATATATATATATATTCAACTGAAAAAAGAAAAAATACAAAAAGGAAAAAATGACACAAGTGACAAGCATGGTTCTAGTCCCATACCCAGCGCACGGCCATATCACGCCGATGCTGCGGCTCGCTCGTGCGTTGCGCTCGCTCGGCATCACGTCCATCGTCGCACTACCAGACTTCATGCACAGAAACTACAACTCAACCGATGACCAAGTCATAATAGAACCGATTCCAAGTGGGTTCAAAGAGAATGATGATGCAAAAGACTTCTTCTCCATAGATGCTTCCATGGAAAAAATCATGCCGGGGAATTTAGAAAGGATTGTTAGGGAGTTGGAATTTGCAGGAGGTGTTGCATGTCTGGTGGTGGACTTGTTGGCGTCTTGGGCTGTAGGAGTGGGTCAACGTTGTGGCGTGCAGGTGGCCGGGTTTTGGCCGGCCATGTTTGCCACTTACCGGGTTGTATTTGCTATCCCGGAGCTCATTCTCAATGGGTTCATCTCTGAATGCGGTATGCCTTATTATTATCTTAAATTTTATTCTCATAAAGTAGAATTGTTTTTTAAAAAAAAACTAAAGTGATAAAGTATTCACTTGAAGATTCAATATTGGGAGAGAGAGTTTATCCATAAATTTTTCATTTTCTACCGAGAAGAGCTACCATTTTTCTGATAGATTAGAAGTTTGACATATAATTTTATGAAATAGAGTTTTATTTTGAAATCACCAACAGCATTATTTTATAATGAATAAAATAGTGATTGCTTTATTGCACAAAAATCAGTGGTTATTAATAATTTGAGAAATTTTTAAATAAATTTGATTTATATGAATATGATTAATTTAAATGGTAATAAATTACTAATAAATAAATCATAATTTGTTTTTATTTTTATTCTTCAGTTTATTTTTCATTTTATAGATGGAGTAATTTTGATATTTTTAACTCCCACCCTTAAATATAAGTGTTTTTTTTATTCTAGTAATATAAAAAGGGTTTTCCCCAGTAAAGAGATATTTGGGTTTAACAAAAACATCATGGTTTTTTAATTTAAAATGATAACAATTTTTTTTTTTTAATTAAAGGTGAGGGTAATATGTATAATAATTAATATATGTATTTTGACTAAGAGATTTTTTTTGACTTTTTAAAAAAAATCAAGTGAAAAGGTCATTTAATATTTTAGCTAAGTTGAGAAAATCAGCAGCTGCTTGGGTCATGGGTAGTGAGTTTGGTGACAAGCAAGTAAATAAAAAAAAATTAATTTTATTACATGACAAATATATAAATTTAAAAATTTTATTATTTTTCAAAATATCAATAATTTTGTTTTTTTTATTAACCAAATTGTAATTGTTGATTCAATGAACTGATGACCTTTTTTATTACCAATATACATGTGAATATGGATTTATTAATGATCAATAAGCACAAGAAAATGCATTTTGTGTCGGCTTTACAAACAGAAGTTTTTCTTGAAAAAAATATAAATATTTTTTTAACATTATTATGGTCCTTTATTAATTAGTTAATTTTTATACCCAACTCCCTCTGATCATATACCATCTCCTAATCATCTATACGACAAGTATGACTATCTTCTTCTTTTTTTTTGTAATATTTAAATAAATATATAAATAGATTTTGGAGTTATTTAAAAACGTATTGATTATCAATCAATTAATTATTAATTTAAACAACTCAATTAGTTAATTTTAATTACATAATTAAATATAGATCAAAATTTTGTTCAAAATAACTTAAAATTTCAAACTTCAAACTTAGCTTTATCCCAATTATGTTCAAATGCCATATATAAGATTGTATCTGAAATTTATATAATTAGAACGTATGGTCTAGATTCATGCACATAAGCATTCAACAAGTGTATCCAATGCCCAGGCTGTGTACGAATATAGATATATATATGGACTGAATAATCTAGTTAGAACTGAAAGGTCTCTTTCTTAATTACAAAAATAAAATAACAGAGGCATGCTGTAACCATGGAACGGAACGGAATAGGCATCATGTATTTATTTATTTATTCATGTATTATAATAATAACAAGTCATTAGAGAAGCCTTTTTGGTTGGAGCACAAAGGAAAAGAACCTTTGAATGTGGACATTAATTTTTAATTAATTAGCCTCACACCCTTCGCTTTTCCTTCAATTGTTTTCGTGCCTTGCGTGCATGGCTAGGACACTTATATATATAAATCAGATATAAAATGTGGAAAAAGTTTTTGCTTTAATTATCAATTATATACTAACCCCATAGTGTCTATCTCTTTTAAGTCATATATACATAGAAGTTTATGCATGTTATTTAATTATATTAATTTTAAAAATAATTTGAATCCAGTACTCTCTTCTTAAACTTGAAAGATGATGGTTTATATGCAAACATTTATGGTTTTGTTTAGGGGAAGAAACCAAGTTGTACAATCCGATTCTAGCCAGCATCATTATACCAAATCATGGAAATTATTATTTTTTTTTTTCAAACTATAAAAATTATATTTGTAAAGAGGCAATAATAATTTTATGTTTAATTTGTCAAAAAAAAAATTAATTTTATGTTTATGTAAAATGAAATTAATTAAAATAACATATTTCAAATATTATTTTAAAATAATATAAAAATGATCACTTACCATGTTTCGAATTTTATTTATTTATTTTATCTGATATTCATGACTTTTTTTTTTCTTCAGTTGCTATTGAAGATTATACATTGTTTATTCATAGATAATTTTTAAATATTTTAAAAAAATTTAATGGTTAGACTATATAATAACCCTTAAAAGTAATCATCTATTTGTACTGTATTTTTAAATACTTTTTTTTATAAATGTATTTATTGTTTTCCTTATTTATATTTCTTAAGCATGACAATAACAAAAACATGTCTTATTCCACAATCATACACTTTGTTTCTTCCTCTAGGCATGCATTCTCCAAAAATAGGAAGTAGAATTCACTAATAACAATACATAATCATCAAATTAATTCCACTTAGCTAATTAAGCATGTTTTATTTTGCATAAACACAGGAATCCCAATCCTCCATCATCATCATAAAATCAACCAAGATATAATCTTAGAGCGAGACTTGTTGACCTCCAACCAAGCAAAGTTGAGCACCAAAGACCTACCATGGTTAGTTGGTGAACCATCATCTCAAAAATCAAGATTTGCCTTCTGGTTAAGAGTTATAAACAGAACTAGATCTCTTCCATGGATCCTCATCAATTCCTTCCCAAAAGAAGATAACAACAAGATCACTATCCTTCCATCTCTTCTGTCCAACCATCAACTTCAAACTTTTCATGTAGGGCCATTAATGCTATCCATTAATGATAAAAAGATACTCATGAACAACATCAACAACAGCAGCAACAAGAAAGAACATGACAAGAGCATCATACAATGGTTGGAAAAACAAGAACCATGCACAGTGATATATATTTCATTTGGGACTTGGGTTGGACCCATTGCAAAGGAGAAGATCATTGAGTTGGCAATGGCGTTGGAGGAGGCAAAGAGACCTTTCCTTTGGGTCCTTAAAGAAGAGAAACAATGGAGGGAAGGGTTACCAGAAGGTTACTTAGACCGTAATGCCAAAAAAGGGAAGGTGGTTGCATGGGCGCCTCAAGAGGAGGTGCTCAAGTTTCAGGCTGTTGGATGTTATCTCACACACTGTGGATGGAACTCAACAATGGAAGCTATAAGGCATGAGAAGAGACTCTTGTGTTATCCTATCTCTGGTGACCAGTTTGTGAACTGTAATTATATTGTTGGGGTTTGGGGGATTGGGATTAAGCTTGAAGGGTTGGAAAGAGGAGTTATATTGGATGGGATTGAGAAGATTATGGTTGGCAGAGAGGCGGAGATGATACAGAAGAAAGTGTCAGAAATGAAGGTGAGAGTCATGGGGGACGAAGAGATTTGTGCAACTGCAAGTAATCTTGAGTCCTTTGTGGAGGTTGTAAGAGAAGCAAATTCTGGTTGAGATGAAGCACTCGTGGGTTGTCGATGAAAGTTAGTTACATGTTCGACAAGATGGCTTCTTTCATTTAAAATAAATATACATTCCCTGTGGAAGTGAATTTATTAATAAGTTGTGTTTGGATGAGATACAATAAAAATATTTTTTTTGAGTTAAAAAAAAGTGAAAATTACCAAAAACACCCCCTAAGTTTGCCATATTGCCAAAAACACCCCGTTAGTTTTGCACTCCCCAAAAACCCCTTTCTTTTTAATTCCATGTTTTTTTCAACCCCCCAAAGCATGTAACGGATGTCAACGGAGTGATTTTTCAAATTTTATGGACGAAAATGCCCTTGCATGGGGAGTCGAATCGCATGACCATTTCGCGGTATGAGAGGGGGTTTCCGTATGGTAACCCCAAGAGAGGAATTCTTGGAGCCGTTCTTGAGTTTTTTTCTCAACTCGCGTCTTCGATTTTTCATTTCAGTTGTCTCCAGTTGTCTCTCACGGCTGACCTCTGTAATTCAGACTTTTTCCCTTTCCACCCGGTATCTTGAAGGAGAAGTCCCGCATAGTAGTTGGCATTTAATCGGGTTTGCAATCTAAGGTATTGAGTATGGTTTTTATGGTAACTATTCATTACTAAAAGAAAGATTTTTCGGTTTCGTTTTGTGCTCCTGTTTTTGTTGGAAGATATTGAAGTCTGCAGGGGGATTTCTTGGCTGGGGTTTTGTTAGTCTGCAGGGCAATTTATCGGCTAGGGTTTTGTGTTGTTTTGCGCTTTCGTCTGAATACACTATCGAAATAGTTTTTTCGATTGTTATGATTTGTGTAATATTTATAATGTATATTTCCCTTTCATTTGATATGGTTGCAGTTTTACAAATGAGGTTTACGTTTAAGAAATGAGATGTTACAGTTTAAATTTTGTTGTCTCTATTTAAGTATTGTTGTCTCTGTTTAATAAACTAGGTCTCTGTTTAACAATTGATATCTCTGTTTAAGAACTGATGTTTACCGTTTAAAATATTATATTTCCGCTTAAACATTTGTCAATACTGCATGTTGAATGTGTTGTTATTGTCGCAAGCTTGTGACTATGGCGGTCAACCTAGTTAATGGGCGATGCTATTTGACACCGGTAGTGGAGACCTTAGCAGAATTGAAAGATAACATGACTCCTCGACACTGGGAGATCATCCGAAGAACACCGTTTGCAGCATTCACTGAGCTGGAAGCTATATACCAAGAGAGGGCCCTTCTTGATTCTCTACTGCAAAGATACGATGGCCGCACCAATAAATTCAGGATCGGGGAAAGCCTACTGAGTTTCAGGCCTCAGGATATGGCCCTCGTTCTTGGTCTGCGTTGCGATGGCGACGCAGTCGTGTTTCAGAAGAAGAAAACCTACTCAGCGTTCGAAGGGAGGTATTTATCAAAAACCTATGAGAGACACAGAGACTCCATCAAGAGTACTCTTGTGCAACTTGTTCGACAGAGGGGGGAAGAAGATAATTTTGTCAAACTCCTGATGGTGTACCTCATGGGTACAGTCCTCTTCCCAAATACATCATGCTCGGTTTCGAACTGGATCGTTAATTATGTCGATGATCTACCCGCCATGGGGCGATCCGCATGGGCGCAGGCGACACACAAGTGGCTGATGGAGGACATTCCACACGCAGCCGCTCGAGTGCAAGATAGATGCGCCAGAAAGAAGACCAACACAGGATATATTAAGGGGTGCTCGATCGCGCTTAACGTATGGTTTCTACGAGTGACCGGAGCGGGAAAGAAAGTCCGTTTCGGCAAGATCCCAAGGATCTTTCGTGCTACGGTGAAAGTAGTTACAGGGAAGCAAGCTGACGGTAGAAACCGACTTTGTCATCGCTCGAAGGAAAAGAGGTAATAAATCATGGACAATGTTTAATACAAGTCTTTAATGTTTAACCATTTTATTTAGCGTTTAACTTTATTATTTACAATTTAAAATTTATTCATAAAGGTGTAAATATTTTGTTCTCCGTTTAAATATATTCTATAATGTTTAATATATAAAAACTCTATTTAAATATAGTTGTTATAGTTTAAACTGAATGATTTCGCTGAAATTGTTTGGTTTACATATGTTAGTTTCCTGAGCTGGTTCCCGTGAGTCTTTGAAGAAGAAATATTTGTTGGGTCTAACCGAGCGGATGGATGCTATTGCTCGGGAACCACTTGCTCGAGGCGAGGGATGAGAGGCGGCCTCTATCGTGCGCGCTCAGCGCCCGTTCTCCTATTTCCAGCCCCACCACGCGCACGCATTCCTCGGCGTCGGAAAAAGCACTCCCCACCCCGCCCGATTGCAACAACCCCCCCTACCACGACAATGACAGTCCCCCAATTGTGGCAGCCCCTCCCACCGTGGCAGTCCCACCGACTACCTTAGGCGAAGATGTCACTACAACTCTTATGCAGGCATGCCAGATATTGATGACCGAGTTTCCTCGGCTTGTCGCTCGTATTGAGGCACTGGAAGGACGTTCACAATCGACTGCGTCGTTCCTCCAAAGAAATGAACCACCTGGAACGGACGAGCCATCGGAATTTGACGACGATGACTTGCGAAAAAGAGGAGAACAATACTACCTCTGTCTCCATTGCTGGCTGACGATGAAACAATAGCAACACCATCGGTGACGATCGTCATTCTTGAGTCTATCGCCGTAGATGACATGGTCATGACGGTGGAGGACATCGTAGATGATGTGACCGTTGCTGCGGTTGAGAAGATCGTTTACTCCCTTGTTAACGAAATCCCCGACCCAGTGGAACCGGCTGCCAAGATTACGGCATCAAAGATGGACACAATCCCTGAAGAACAAGAACAAGCTAAGGGTGTGTCTCCCGTTGATGCTATTGCCGTGGCCACGACTGAGAAGATCATTGAATCTGTTGCCGTGGCCGACAGTACCGCATCGAAGAAGGACACAATCCCACAACAAAAAGAAGCAAGTAGGGGTATGTCTGCGGTTGATGCTGTCGTCGTCCCCGCATCGAAGCCAGACACAATCCAACAACAACAACAACCATGTAAGGATGTGTCTGCGGTTGATGCTGTCGCCGTCCCCGCATCGAAGGAAGATGCTTCTGGTGCTGAACACCGTCAAAGCTCAACGATAGTACCCCATAAAGACCCCGACCGAGCAACGAGGGAGATGATCAAGGCCAATCAAAATTTGGACAAGACGGCTCAGCAAGTCTTCGTTCCAAAGAAGAAAAAATGGGTTGGCCAATCGCGTCTTAACAAATACGAGCAGGAGTTGATGAGGATCTTCCTTAATTGGCGTATGGACAGGTAAGTTTAAAGTTTTCATGATAGTGTTTAAAGTTTTTATGATAGTGTTTAACTTTTTTGTGATAGTGTTTAAATGTTTATATGTTATCATTTAATTTATCTACTTAACGTTTAATTATTTATAATATCATTTGAGCATTGTTAATATCATTTAAATATTTAGAATATGGTCTAATTATATCTGTTATCGTTTAATCTCAGTATTGTCGTGTGGAAGAATGACGCTGTCAGCACCACACGGGACAAATTATACACTCTGCTTGAGGATAAGGAGATGGTCACAGATGATGTGATGGACGCTTTTGTATGCATAATACAAAAGTCGATGAGCAAAGTGCAATATCCCTACAAAAAACGCGCCTCCATCACAAGACCGCTGGTGCTGTTTATGTCAAAGCAGGACGACGCACATGAAACAACTATGGCTATGATCGGAGATGCTGTGCGCAGCTTGCATGAAGTTGAAATTGTCATCCTCCCGATAATAATGAATGGCCACTTCCATGTCGTCGTCCTTGACAATGACAAACAAGAATGCATGCATTATTCTTCATGCGCGGGGTACGAAAAAGACGCGTTGGACATGGTAAGTTCTTTAATTATGTCCGATTGATAGTGTTTGTTATTTAATCGGTATCTTAATCTCAACTTGCATATCTCGACAGCGGAATCTATTCGACACGGCTGTCGATATGCAGTTCGGCAAAAACAAGGAAGCGTCGATTGCGCCGTCTATGTCATGCGGTTTATCGAGCAATTACTTTGGTGTGAGAAGCTACGGCTACCGCAGACAGACATTCTTTACCTGAGATTAAAGTATGCTACCCGCATACTTAAGGAGGGGAGGGCAGCCGGCGTCCATGAGAAAGGGGGGCTGTCCTAAGCGGGTTAAATTTTGATTTCGCAGGACAGAACTTGTATATGTTAATGTCAATTTTGTTTTCGAATGTAAACTAGGACAAATTCAATTCATTGTTTTCATTTTCGAAGAACATGACTTGTATATGTCAATGTAAATTTTGTTTGTTTTCAATTGTAAAGTCAGACTAAATTCCATTCAAATTCAATTCATTGTTTAATTTACAGTGTCATTGTTTACATTTCAGTTTAATTGTTTAATTTTACCATCTATCGTTTAAATATCAGTTTGAAACATTTAAAATTACAGTTTCTCTGTTTAAAATAACACTGTCTCTGTTTAAATAACTGATAACACTGTAAAGAATAAGAGTTTAAATATGAAAAATTTCCAGTCAGTTCAGATTGTTTCTCTTTAGAAGTCAGCTTATTTATAATGCCTAGTCGGCGACAGTTTCATTACAAGATCTACAATTGTGACCGGATCCATGGCAGCGGCTGCAATGTAACTCGCGGACATCTAACGCTTGTGACTCGATCCTCTTTCGTCTAGAACGCCCAGGCTGCCTTCTCGTCACATGCGGTAGCAAACGAAGCTCACGATTTCCGTCTGAAGGCCTGTCATCGTCAGGTATGGGGAATATAGCTTCCTTATACGCCAGTTTGTAATTGTCGACGGTGAAGTAGCCGCTAATAAATCGATGAACGTTGGTGTCTGTCTGCATTATTGCAGCGCAAGCGTGTTTGTAAGGGATACCATAAACTTGCCACCTTCGACATGAACAAGTTCTGATGGCAAGATCTACAGAGTTGCTGCACTGGTCGATCACTTCGTAACGATCATCGACACAACGACCAACACGAAGATTTCGGCTATCCTTAACAATGATCTCTACCTTCAAATGTATGTCTGGGCATAAGTAGGTCTCCCATTTGTTCGCTTGCTCACGCCGGTTACATAACATGCGCATCAACTTGAACCTGGTAAATAAGGTTAAACAAAGACAGTGATGGTTAAATAATTCGTAAATATGTTTAAACATTATTGTAAATAGTTAAATGAAAGGATTAATATTTAAAGTCAGACAAGTCGAATTAAACAAAGATGGAAAATGTTTAAAGGGTAACACTAAATGTTAAGTGTAAATCAACATTCGCAGACCTTATGGAGTCGACCATTTTCGTCACCGGTAAATGACGAGCTTTTTTGATCCAAACATTGAACGACTCCGCGACATTTAAATACATCTCACCCCAACGATCACCTCTGAACAGATAATTCGACCAATGTGCCATATCCGATTTATTAATCAACCAGTGATGAGCTTCGGGTGATGTGGCCTGCAGTTCATTCACGGTATCATCGAAATCTCTAGCCATGGATGCCCACGCAATGCGGAAGTATATAGACCAACACTCCTCCCTCAATGCTTTCCCAAGTCTGACATTAGCTTTCATAAAATTGGTCACCAAATGTCGAAGACAGTATGCATGTGGCGAAGAAGGGAAGACTCTCGCAATTGCGTCACAAGGCCCTTGGACCTGTCCGACACGAAGGTAATTATCTCATGATAATCTCCTTCCTCGTATAAAGCATCGCCTAACTTAGATATGAGCCAAGTCCAATTGGCATCGGTCTCGTTGTCGACTATACCGAAGGCGACATGGAAAAAACCATTGTTTCCATCTTTCCCTGTGGCACCCAGTAGTGTACCCCGATATTTTCCAAGGAGGTGGGTACCATCGAGAAACAGCAGCGGCCTGCAAGCCCTCTTGAATCCCACAATACACACGTTGAAAGAAAAGAATACACGTTTAAAATGATCACCGTCTCTTTCCACGATCGCAACGCTGCCGGGATTTGTCTCAGCCACCTTATCCATATACCAAAGCAAACAGTCGTAGCTGGAGATGTCACTGCCGTCGAGGACCACCCGAGCATGCTCTTTTCCCAACCAAACCTACTTGTATGGTATGTGGACACCATGTTTTCGGAACATGTCCTTCTAAATGTCGATGGCCTTGTACAAGGGCCGGTCCTTGAGCTTCTGAATCACTCGTGCGCTAACCCATTTTTTGGATGCTTTCGGATGTGACGCCGAACCTATGCCACCACCGCAAGTGTGTGACGGGTTGATTGTCTTGATTCTGAAAGTATTTTTATTATACTCTTTTGATGCATGAAGGCGCCAACGACAGCCATCGGCAACACATTCCACAATCACCCGATGTTTTTCGTTCTTTATGAATTTGAAGTCAAAATTCCGTTTGATTGCATGATTTGGAAGTACATCCCTGAAATGTTCAACACCGTCAAAACGTTGCCCAATATCCAATGACAGTACTTCAGAATGATCTGACGAGGAAGGAAGACATCCCACACCGTCAGGGTCACCATGGGGATGAACGGGAGCACTCGCAGAATCTGAATTCCTGCCAACACTTCAGTCAAATGAAAAGATCAATATGTTAAGCGGAGAATATAATGTTTAAGTGATAATGCAAACATTTAAATGTTAACTTAAATACTTAAACAGTGACCAATTAACGTAAACGAATAGTACAAGATGTTAACCAGTGACTGATATACTTAAACAATAATGAACCCATACAATTGGATCAAATAAAAGAGAAAGAACTTACAACGAGTAAAACTCGTTTTCATTAGGATTCGGCAATGACACATTGTCTGTCTCGACAACAAGATCAACTACAGCGCATTTGAAGATGGAGTGCACGTGACACATCCGCTGGAAGTTAACATCGTTTTCTATTGGACAAACCGTTTTATATTACTTATACACAAGCACTTAGAAGGCGTCGAGAGTATCCCTTTCCACCGGGGCATAGTGTAAAGGACTAGTTACGGTTGACCATAGATTTGGGAAAGTGTATATTTGGATCTCCGCGACTCATTAAACTTATGTTAGGAGACATAATATTAGTCTTGCACTTGAAACAATAGTCCTAGGGTGAGCATTTCTTAGTACGCCATCTTACCATCGACTCTTTATTCTTCTTATGTTCTCCTTTCTCTTCTTGATAAGTGCTTTTGTGATACGAATGCGAAGTGTTCTTTCCTTATGATGAGCATTACTTTTATCAGGTTTTAGCGCTAATATGTGTGCATTTATGTTACTTTCATGCATATAGGGTTGTGAAGCTGAATGTTAGAGAAAGAAGCCAATGTAAATCGTGAATGTACCATTTAGAGGAAATCTTAAGAAAGATCAAACACGAAGACATAAGTCTGGTTCAAAGATGCGAGAATGTGTGCCAACCTCCATGTATTCAAGTTAGCATAATGACTTGGAGGGGCACAAAGGCAGTCACATTCGAGTATCCCGGCTTGTGCATTAATAACAAGATCTTCACCGATGAAGCCGTTGTTGAAGAAGCAAAGCGACCTATGACGTAAATGTGTGCACGTTTATGTTACCTCGATGAAAGCATGGATTCAAGAGTGTCTCAGGCAGGTACGGTAGCAGGGCATTGTAGCAATCTACTGGAGTAGGTACTGTTCACAGCCGGCTGAAAAAGAGAATTCCAGAGAATACACACGGGCGTGTGGAAATTATCCACACCCATGTGAAAATTCCAAACGGGCCGTGTGGAGAATCCACATGGGCATGTGGATGCCCAATTCCAGCCCTATTTAAGGCCGATTTTAATATTCATTTCTCCATCTTTTCCCCATCTTGAGAGAGGGCGGCGACTAGGGTTTGGAGAGGTATTGGCTAGGGATTGGGAGAGGTTCTACGGCTCCGACATCACGCTTCATTTGGAAGAAGGTTAGTGTGAGAGCTTTCGTCGGCGACCGAGACCTCAAGATGCCCAGGTACCCTTTCAAGAGCCTATGATCGTATTAAGAGGCTCGAGAGCACTGTGAGGGTATTGCAGTCTGAGATCATCAAGATGTTGTCAATACAGTCAGCACAGTATATCGATATGATGGTCTGTTTTAACTTCTTACGACAGCTATTGAGAGGCAGACCCCCAGCTCCTCCAGCATCTCCATCACCACCTCCACCAGCACCGTTTGAGCTTCACAATCCATTGGAACAACATTCCCAAGGACATAGCTCCATCAAATGCAACACTAGGAGTCAGGGAAGTATTGTTTTGATTGCTTCTCCTACATCTGAATTTCATTGATTTACATTATGAATGAGCTTGCATGTGTACATTGGGGACAATGTACAACTTAAGTGTCAGGGGAGGGAGTTCCATAGTGCACGCATCATTTTTATAGTAGTTTTGATTGATATACATGCTCACATAGCCAATGGCGGTTCACCTTAGTTGCATTGATTGTATTCTTGAGTTTAGGAGAATTTTTAACATTGAATGTTTTCATGCTCTAGTTTTTGCTTGAATTTCTAGGAATTTTTGCACGATTTACACTTGTTGCACTACTCACTCTTTGAACTCTTTTGGAAACTCATGTTTGATGTATAAGGGACTAGTTATAGTTATTTCTTGTATTAATCCTGAAAAAAAAGAAAAAAAGGAAAAATGAAAAAAAAAATAGAAAAATGAAAAGAAAGAACAAAATAGTTTTGTTGTTTAGTTGTGCTTGTTGGGTGGAAAGAGCTACCACCTATTATGTATGAAGCTACTCTCATAAGTTGGATACTAGTTATACCCTAATGAGAGAATGAGCTATCTCATGGGATGTGTAAAAGCTACCACCTCAAAAGTGTGAAAGCCACCTTAGCGGCCGCTTTGGAAAGGACTACCTTAAAGGATGTGTGAAACTACTACCCTTTTCGAATTTTTGTTACCTTTTATAGATAAATAAGTCCATTGTACGTAGAACTTTGAGGAGTATTGATAAGTGCTTGTGCAATATGAACGCAAAGCGTTCTTTCCTTATGTTGAGAATTAATTTTCTAGGGTTTTTACACTAATATGTGTGTTTTTATGTTACGTTTATGCAGGTAGGATTGTGAAACCAATTATGAAGGAAAGAATCCAATGTGGATCACAATGCACCGATTTTGGAGGAAATCTTGCTAAAGTTCAAACGCGAAGATATAAGTCGAGTGCGAGATGCTAGAGTGTGTGCCAACCTCCCATTATTTGAGTTTGCACAACCATTTGGAGGGGCACAAGGGCAGTCACACTCAAGCATTCCAACTTATGCACATAGAACAAGATCTCCATCAACTTATATGTCATTGAATAAGCAAAGCGATCCACGGCCAAAACGTGTGCCCGTTTATGTTACCTCGATGAAAAGTGCATTCGGGAGTATTTTTGGCAGATTACTGTTCACAGCTGGCCGAAAATCACAATTCCAGAGAATCCACACGGGCATGTGGAAATTACCCACGCCCGTATGGAAATTCCACAGGGGCATGTGAAAAATCCACAGGACCGTGTAGTCGCCCGATTCCAGCCCTATTTAAAGCCGAATCAGCCCCGATTTTAGGATTCTTTTCTCCATCTTTTCCCCAACTTGAGAGAGGGTTTCAGCTAGGGTTTTGAGAGGTATTGGCTAAGATTTTTGAGTGGTTCTATGACTCCAACATCGTCATTCCTTTGGAAGAAGGTTGGTAGGGGAGCTTCCGTCGAGGCGTATCCTATACCAGACAAGGGAATCCTTGGACGACGAGTAGAGGGCTTTCTACAAGACCATCGACACGACTATCGAGGGGGTTTCTCTATGGATTCATTGCTTTTACATTCTATTTCTTTGATTGTACTTAGCTCCATGGAGAGCTAAACCCCTAGTGGGTACTTGGGTATTTGTGAACCCTATGATGTATTTGTTTCATTGAACCTCTTTACTATGCTTTCAATTAATTGATGTTTGTTGTGAGTTCCAACCTCGAATGCTTGATTGTATGAACATTTCCCCTAGAGTGACACTAGGGTTGAGAGTTCTTGTTGGTAACCTTGTGAGTGAGTGACACACCACGAGCGTTAGACAAAGCTAGGTTGGAGAGGGTTGAGAGGGTGAGTCAAGTGGTACAGGAGCGTCCCCTTTCCCCTCCGGCGTGATAGATTCTACCTCCGTTCCTCGAGTTCTTTGCGGCCATAATAGAGTGAATGGTCTAAGGGATGACCCTCCGCTGGGGCTTAGTTGCGCGTGCAACGGAGTGAAGCGCTGAGGTGATCTTAGTATCTAAGGCTTAATCGTGGTTAGGGACCATCCACCTGGACCAAAGGGTTAGGTTTATAATTAGGAAGAGTGATAAGTTCTTGTGTGATATGAATGAAAAGCATTCTATCCTTATGTTGAGCATTACTTTTCTTGGGTTTTTAAATTAATATGTGTGTTTTTATGTTACTTTTATACAGGTAGGGTTGTGAAACCAATTATGAAGCAAAAAAGCCAATGTGGATCACAATGCACCGATTTTGGAGGAAATCTTGCTATGGTTCAAACGCGAAGATATAAGTCGGGTGCGAGATGCTAGAGTGTGTGCCAACCTCCCCGTATTTTATTTTGCACAACCATTTGGAGGGGCATAAGGGCAGTCACACTCAAGCATTCCGACTTATGCACATAGAACAAGATCTCCATCAACTTATCCGTCATTGAAGAAGCAAAGCGATCCACGGAATAAATGTGTGCCCGTTTATGTTACCTTGATGAAAAGTGGATTCGGGAGTATTTTTGGCATAGTACACATAGAACATGATCTCCATCAACTTATCCGTCATTGAAGGGTAGTCACACTTAAGCAGTTACTGTTCACAGCCGGCCGAAAATGACAGTTTCAGAGAATCCACACGAGTGTGTGGAAATTACCCACGCTCGTGTGGAAATTCCGCACGGGCACGTGAAGCATCCACGCCCGTGTAGTTGCCCGATTCCAGCCCTATTTAAAGCCGAATCAGCCCCGATTTCAGGATTCTTTTCTCCATCTTTTCCCCAAGTTGAGAGAGGGCTTCGGCTAGGGTTTCGAGGGGTATTGGCCAAGGTTTTGGAGAGGTTCTATGGCTCCGACATCGTCATTCCTTAGGAAGAAGATTGGTAGGGGAGCTTCCGTCGAGATGTATCCTATATTGGATGAGGGAATCCTTGGATGACGAGTAAAGGACTTTCCACAAGACCATCGACACGACTATCGAGGGGGTTTCTTTATGGATTTATTGCTTTTACATTCTATTTCTTTGACTGTACTTAGCTCCATGGAGAGCTAAGCTCCTAATGGGTACTCGGGTATTGTGTACCCTAGGATGTATTTGTTTCTTTGAACCTCTTTATTATGCTTTCAATAAATTGATGTTTATTGTGAGTTCAAACCTTGAATGCTTGATTATATGAACATTTCCCCTAGAGTGACACTAGGGTTGAGAGTTCTTGTTGGTAACCTTGTGAGTGAGTGAGTGACACACCACGAGCGTTAGACAAAGCTAGGTTGGAGAGGGTTGAAAGGGTGAGTCGAGAGGTACAGGAGCATCCCCTTTCCCCTTCGACGTGATAGATTCTACCTTTGTTCATCGAGTTCTTTGCGGTCATAGTAAAGTGAATGGTCTAAGGGATGAACTTCCACTAGGCTTAGTTGCCCGTGCAACGGAGTGAAGCGTTGAGATGATCTTAGTATCTAGGGCTCAATTGTGGTTAGGGACCTTCCACCTGGACCAAAGGGTTAGATCTATAATTAGGAAGAGATTTATCACTTGGAATCCCTAGAGCTCATTGCAAATCTATGCGAGTGCGAGGTGTTGAGATTGTTCGATTTCTCCTCCGGGACATGTATAGAGTTAGGCATAGTTGACCTTAGATTTGGGACTATGTAATTAAGGATTTCCACGACTCACCATTGCATTGATTAGGAAGCTTAATAGAGGGTTCTTGCACTTGAAACACTTATCCTAGGCGGAGCATTATCCGGGTACCCCATCTTTATCGATTGCCTTACCCCCTTCTTTACTTTTGCTCTCTTACTTGTTGCTTTTACTGTTGAGAATTGAATCATTGTCACACTCATTATCATTGATCTTTTACATAGCTAAGAATCGAATTAAGTATTTTTATTCCCTACTCCCTGTGGATTCGATACCCGCTCACCTGGGATTATTACTTCGACAAACCCGTGCATTTGCGTGATATATGCAAGGGGACCTTGTCAAATTTTTTGCACCGTTGCCGGGGAGTAGGCGTTTAGAGATACTTTGCACTTTGTTTTCTTAGCTATTTACCCTTCATTCTATTGCATACCTCTTCTCTATCACCATTTTGATTTGTTCTAAAAAAAAAAAAAAATATTTCACACTTTCTTATTCTTCCATCATTCTCATTTGTTTTTTTTTGTCATGTCTTACTTTTTCTTGCAAGGATTTTAAATGATGATTGACCCAGTCGTTGCTCTACATTTGCAGGTTGAAGCTCTGAGTTAAAAAGTTTATAGAGTTTTTGCTTCACAACAACAGAATATTCCATGTTACAACACATATCATCCAATTGAAGTGGGCTACCCAAACATATTATGGGATAATGGTGAACAACATTGGGAGGCACCTCAAGAGGAATGTCAAACGGGTGAGATACTCGGAGAGGATGCACTTCAGTTGCAAAGAGTATTAGCTAACTTCATTGAAGCATCCGATGTCTCCGTCCAAAATATGGAGACCACACTAAGATGTCATGAAGCCTCCTTTAAAAACCTTGAGCATCAATTAGGAGGGATACTTGACACACTCTCCAAGGAACAACAAGCATTTGAGCAAGCAATTCAAGTTCCTTGTAGAGATGATGTGGTAGTGAACGACAATGAAGAAGTTGGGCAAATTGAGTACATTGGTGTAGAAAATGAAAAGGGAGAAGCTGAATACCATTTTGAAATTTTGGACAGTGTGAATAAAGATTGTGCTTGTGAGCGAGAAAATTTTCAAGGGGATTTGCTAGTGTCATGTTCCTTTCAAGCTGAAAATACACAAGAAGAAGTAAATCTTAAGGTAATGGAACAAGCACTACTCTTTGGGATTGATCAATTCATAAATTGCAAGAAAGAAATTTTGGGTTTGGGAGAAGATGTGGGTAGGAGATTGAAACCATCCAATGATCCACCTTTGCTAAGCTTGGACAATTTCCAACCAAAATTGTTTCCTTGGAGGCCAAAGGTAAGATGGTTGGACTCTCCAACAAATATTCCACCCCGGCAAGCAAATTTTTGGTTTAAGGGAAGTAGCTATGCTATGTCTAGTCGGGAGGAACATACTCTTTTCAAGCCTCCATAAGGTAAAGAAGAGGTATGTCAAGCTTAGTGACGTAAAACAAGCGCTTCTTTGGAGGCAACCCAAGCAATTACTGTTTTCCTATTTTTTTTTTTTAGTTTAGTGTTTGCATGAATAAGAGCTTGAGTCTTGGTGTTTTGATTCTTATAGGCCATTGCTATGCTTTTCATGTGGAACGTTGGTGTTATCTTGTGCTTTCATGTGTTTTGGTGAAGTTTTGGTCGTTTGAGCTATTTCACATGTTTTTCACTGGTAAAACTTACATATTAGGGCAGGCTCTGAGTGTGCAAACATGTTAAAAGAATTTTCTACAGAGCCTGCAGAATTTTCTAAGGCATCCAGAGAAAACACACCGGCGTGTGGAATTTCCGCACGCTCGTGGATATGCACTGCGAGCTCATCTAGAGAAGGCACAGGGGCTTGCGGCTGCCCCTGTGAACGGCCAAGCGACTTTCACACGCCCGTGGGTAATTTCCGCACGGGCGTGTGAATTCCTGCAGAGTTGGGTGGTTTATCCCGAGAGCACACAGGGGCGTGGACTCGCCCCTGTGGGTGACCTTGTGAACCACACATGGGCGTGGGTAATTTTCGCACGCCCGTGCGAATCTCTGCAGAGCATCTCTCCATCACGAGAAGACATAGGGGCGTGTATTTGCCCCTGTGAGTTGGGCCTGTGAATATCCACGCCCATGTGGAATTTTTTGCACGGGCGTGGGTCTTAGAGAATTTTCTTGGTTGCATGGAGAGTCCACAGGGGCGTGCGTCTGCCCCTGTGGGTCGGGCACACTGGCGTGGTTAATTCCCACACGCCCGTGTGGATTTACAGATATGCAAGAATCGCAGGTTTTCTTTAAAATCTTTTCGGGTTTCTTCATCTTTTTACCCTCATACATTTTGAGAACACATCCTTGCTCTCTCCTGACCTCTCACTGTCATTTTAGAGGGTTGTTAATTGAGTTTTCCAGCCGTTTTCTAGTCTTTCATTCTCATTTTGTCGGTAAGCTTCTCTTTCTCTTTTCTTTGCTAATCTTCATTTATTTTGCAGCACCAGCGTCATCTTCACCAGCAACGGAAACAGATGTACTAGCTATTGACACCGACACTTGAGGCGTCTTTACCTTCTTTGTTCTTATTTTTCGCATTTTATTTTTTGCATTTTATTTTGGATTGGTATACTCAGAAAGGATTTTCCTTCTGAGTTTATTTTCATTTTGTGGTCTCGAGTTGTATTCATTGCTCTATCTTTTGTATACTCAAGTTGTTTTTATTTTATTGATCTTCACTGACCCCCCCTCGTGTATGTGTGCAGATGGTCTTGTCTTCTTGGGAATTGAGACTTTGTCATGGGCACGGCCAAGGTGCTTCGGCACTTGCCCGTGTGAGCTTCACAACTCATCGGAACACTACTCCCATGGAATTAGCTTCATCAAATGGAACACGAGGAGTCAGGGGAGTATTGTTTTGATTGCTTCTCCCATATTTTCTTTTGTAGGATGTATATTTTGTGTGAGCTTGCATGTGTACATTGGGGACAATGTACAACTTAAGTGTGGGGGGGAGTTTCATAGTGCACACATCTTTTCTATTGTTCTTGATTGTTATATGCTCATATAGCCAATGGCGGTTCACCTTAGTTGCAAGCATTGTATTCTTGAGTTTAGGAGAATTTTTAACATTGAATGTTTTCATGCTCTAGTTCTTGCTTGAATTTCTAGGAATTTTTACCCGATTTATACTTGTTACACTACTCACTCTTTAAACTCTATTGGAAACTCAAGTTTGATGTTAAAGGGACTAGTTATAGTTGTTTCTTGTGCAAATTCTGAAAAAAAAATGGAAAATGCAAAGAAAAAGAAACAAAATAGTTTTATTGTGCTTGTTGGGTGGAAAGAGCTACCACCTATGAGGATACTAGCTATGCCCAAATGAGAGAAAGAGCTATCTCATAGGATGAGTGAAAGCTACCACTCCGGTAGAAAGAGCTACCACCTCGAAAGTGTGAAAGCCACTGATAAGTGTCTAAATGTAGGTGTTTTCATATATGTATCGTATGCACTTTGCATGTATTTTGTGAGGTTTGATGCCCGTTTCACGCTTAATCGTCTATTATTTGCTTTGTAGGGCATATGGAAGCCATGGAGAGCAAGAAGATATCATTTTGGCAATAAGAGAAGAAAACAGGAATTTCAGACTACCCCCATACTACCCAGTATGGGGGCCGTATGCACTGTAGCAGCGGATTGAGTTGGTGTTCTGTCTAGATTTCCATACTACCCAGTATACGGGGCCGTATGGAGGCCGTATGCACCCCGTCTGGAATGCGAATCTAGGGTTTTACGTGTGCTATACGACTCCCCATACGACCCCTATACGGCCCGTATGCCCTCGGGGGTATATATACTCACTTTTAGGGCTGATTAAAGAACTTTTTGCTGGCCGACTTTTGGGAGATCATTTGGGAGATTTTGGGCGACCTTGGGGAGGAGAAGAAGGGCGAGAAAGCTAGAAGATCATTCAAGCCCAAGGTCCAAGGCTCTCAAGGCAAGAAGGCAACATCATTCAAAGGGGAGATCGATCACGATTTGAAGGAAGGAGAACCGCGGCTAGAGGAAGCGTCATTCGGCATTCCTTTGGCGGGGAAGCGTCATTCGGCATATTCTCGCCTCATCCTTCACCATTTCATCTAGGGAGTGTCCATACTATGCCTTTGTTCATGTTTTTGCTTGATTGTATGCTTTGTTATGAGATGATGACACACTAGACCCCCAAGGCCACCGGGTGTTGGTGAACCTTGGGGGGTTTTATCATGTATTTTGGATGATTACTTGTTAATTCTATGCTTGGGTATTTTTGAGATCTAATCCATTGTTTTCATGCTAAGTGTTACACCAAGGAGAAATCCGTAGCTCTTTTATGAATGATGCATGTAGATGTGACTTGCTCGCATGTATTAGGTCATGAATGGATTAGAAGGGGATACTTGTATCATCACACCGAGAAATCGGGTGTTTGGTAGCCCTCCATGTAGGTTTAATCCGAAGAAGAGTAGGTTTATTCCTAAGCGAGATTTCCTTGTACTTAATGCAATCGTAGGAATGTAGATTTTGGAAGAAATTCCTATCTATGTTCGTATGGGATTAGGGTTCAATCGCCGAGAAATTGGGGTTGTTCTAATCTTGGAATCTCATGGTCCAATTTACCCTTGCATCTTTAGATCATCATCCATGTTGCATGATAACCCCTCAAGGGGATCCACATCCATAGGCCTTTGCATTTCATCGATTATCTTGCTTGCTTATTGCTTGTTCTCTCTAATTTGTTCATAATATTGTTTTAATCTTGTTTTAGTTTTAATTGCACCTATTAGAGTAAAACCCATCACTTGAGTTCTTAGGCTAGATAATAGCTCGAGAAGGAGTAATAGGAGATCCTTAGCCCTGTGGAATACGATCCTCGTGTCTTCACGCAAGTACAATCGGCATGATCCAAAATTCAGTCCAATTCAATGGTCTTGCCCATGAGGATGTGCATGACCACCTTTCCCGGTTCCTCCAAATTTGCTCTACATTCAAGATCAATGGGGTGTCGGACGATGCTATCCGCTTTGAGACTATTTCCATTCAGTTTGAGAGATGGAGCTTATCGTTGGCTTACCTCATTGTCTCCGGGATCTATTAAAACATGGAAGGACATGGTGGAGAAGTTCCTTGAAGATATTTTCCGCCAAGCAAAGCGGCGAAAGTTGAGGCAAGAAATTTCAGCCTTTAAACAAGGGGAGTCCGAAACATTGTTTGAAGCTTATGAGAGATTCAAGGATCTCCTTAGAAGGTGCCCCCACCATGGTTTTTGCTTCATGGATGCGAGTACAAATCATTTACAATGGGCTAAATTATGCTACTCGCCAACTCATTGATGCCACGGCGGGCGGTTCCCTTAGCAACAAGTACCCCGATGAGGCCGAGCAATTACTTGAGTCAATGGCAAGCAATGAATCACATTGGGCCTCAAGGGGACCTTCACAAAAAGACTGCTGGGCTTTTATGAAGTAAGTAGTGATAATGCCTTAGCCGCAAAGGTTGACGTGTTGACTCGAAAGATTGATCTTCTTATGGGCGTAGTTCAAGGCCCGAATCGGTGCTAAGTTGTAGTACTTTGCGGTGGTGGGCACGGTGCAGCCCAATGTCCGATTGCTAGCTCGTCTGCTGCATCCGCTGAGAATGTGGACTACATTGGGGGCAACGCAATCAAGGGAACCCATATAGTTCAATCTTACAATCCGGGTTGGAAGAACCACCCAAATTTTTTTCATGGAACCAAGGCCAACAACAACAAAGAGGTGCACCACCTCAAGGATCTCAATTTCAACAACCCGGCCGTTGAGAGGAAGTTTTTCCATCAAGAGATCCTTGCCAAGTTCATGCTCAGCACTCAATGACAGGTTCAATAATCTAACTAGTAGCATGGATGCACAATTTGGCAAGGTGAATGCTCAACTCACTCAAAGACGCCCGTAACGCTTTAGTGAGATAGGTTCTATTTTTGAGAAACCTCCAAGCTTCGTGAAAGTCACTTGAGCATCGAGTAGGGGGAACTCACGAAGGCACATTCTGAACGTCCCCTAGGGTTGTCTTCCAAGCAACACGGAAGAAAAATCCAAGGGAGCACTTAAAGGCCATTGCTCTTAGAAGTGGGAAAGCAAGTGGAGACAAGGGTCGAAGTTGACCCAAGTGTCAAGAAAAGTGGGGTAGCCTCCGGGAAGACCCCAAGCTAGTTGAAGAAAAACAGTGAAGACAAAAAAATCAGGGTATAAAATGACAAGTTCCAACAACAAGGACCAACAAAATCATCCGAGTATAAGCCTCCAATCCCTTTATCCAACCAGATTGAAGCATGAGAAGGAGGATGTTCACTTCAGAAAATTCATGAGCATCTTCAAACAACTCCATTTGAACATCCCGATAGTTGAAGCGTTGACCCAAATGCCAAAAATATGCCAAGTTTTCTAAAAAGAGCTCCTCACGAACAAGAGAAAGTTGGAGGAAGAGGGCACAGCTTGCACTTTACGGGAATTGCTCGGCCATTCTCGAAAAGAAGCTCCCACAAAAGTTGAAAGATCCGGGAAGCTTCATTATCCCGTGCTTGCTTGAAGGTGGAATCCAAGAAAATGCTCTAGCGGACTCGGGGGCTAGCATAAACGTCATGCCCTACACCATGTATTTGAAACTTGGCTTGATGAATTAAGGCCCACGAGGATGACCTTTACAGCTAGGCGATCGATCAACAAGAAAACCTCGTGGGATTGTCGAAGATGTGATTGTGCGAGTGGATAAATTTGTTTTTTTCCGTGGACTTTGTCATCATGGACATAGATGAAGATGTGGAGATACCACTAATTCTTGGCCGACCATTCCTCAGCACCTCGGGTGCCTTAATTGACTTGAAAGGAGGGAAGTTGACGTTAAGAGTCGGAGAAGAGGAAGTGGTGTACACTTTGCCAGCTGCGATGAAACATTCTTTAGATCATGATGACACACTTTATTTCGTTGATGAAACTGATAGATTGATTTCTGATTGTGTGCAGGAAGTGCTCTCTTTAAATCCTTTGGATGAATATTTGGGGGAGTTGGAGAACGAAGAAGAAGAAGAACCTCATCATCATCCTCCAATTCACAATTTGAAGCCACCAAAAGTGAGGGTATCCTGTACTAATGCTAAAGAAAAAGACAAAAAAGAATCATTTATGAAGAGAATGTGGAGGGAGATCCATGGGAGAAAAAAGAAAGGTAACAAGCTTCATCCTCCCACATCTCATGGAGGAAAGGTAAATTTTTCACCCCTCTCCACTCATAAACAATTCGAGGTATTTTCAATGTTGTCATTCAATCTACCGGGAAGAAACAACACTACAAGGGAAACCGGGGGTGGCTTCAAATTGTTTGAACCCCCATGAGGTAAGGAACAAGGTACGTCAGGCTCGTGACGTTAAACAAGCGCTTCTTGGGAGGCAACCCAAGTGTTCGGTGGTCTTTGCTTGCATTTTTCGTATTTTAGTTCTTAGTTCATTTCAATTCTCGTATTTCTTAGACTTGTTTGTTTTTGAATAAGTTCATGCTCATACACTTGGCACATTTCTCTCATCATTTTTTTATTGTGGTATATTTGTGAAACCTCTTGAGACACACATGTGTAGGTGTTAATTCATGTGCTAGATCGTCGCTTTTATTCATTTTTAGTCGCTTTTTTTGGAGAAGTCGCTCGCTTTCTTTTTTTCATTTTTACATCATTTGAGGCAGGTTTTCATGGATTTGATTGGCATTTAAAGGTTTACGGCCATACTGGGTCGTATGGAGGCCGTCTGAGCTGACCACAGAGCCGATCCCGGATGGCCTCGCGGCTCACTCAGACGGCCCCCCATACGGCCCCTCGCATGGGGGCCGTCCGAGTCGGGCTCGGATGTATCGGGCCGAGGGAGCTCCCTCACTCAGACGGGCCCCCCATACGGCCCCAAGATGGGGGTCGTATGGTGGCGGGACTCCCCTTAAAGGCCTCTCATTCTCTCTCTCTCTTCCACCTCTCATTTCTCTTCAACTCCACCGAAATTTTTCTCTCCTTTTCTCTCTCGATTCTTGGCCGAATCTCTTCATTTTTTTCTTCCAAAAAAACTTCTTCCAATCCATTGGAGACTTCGATCTAGTGATCTTACCCCGAGTTTAAAGCTTGTTTTTCTCAAGGTTTCGCTCGGTATGCTTTTTTTCAATGCCCTAGTTTTTATTCTTTTTCCATTTTTTTGGGCATTCTTGAGACTTTTTGCATGGAATTTCTTTAGCAATTTGCTTTGGTTTGGTTGATGTGAATGTTGTGAATGAATTTTCATTCAAATTTATGTACAAATTTTTTTCGATTCCATGATTATAGGGGAGACTCTTGTCATGTGAATAGTGACTATACGGCCCCCCATACGGCCGTATGGTCCCAAAAACCAATTTTTTTCATTAGTCTCCTCTATCTCTACCATGTTATTTTTGAGTTATCTTGTCTCCCTTTGAGCTTGATCAAAGTTTTTTTCTTCATTGTAGGGATGCCTAACACTAAAAAGACTCGCCTCCAAGCGCCCAAGAACTACCGAGCTATCCCTCTACACCCGATGAACCCGCCTTCAAATTGTCCCACCATCGAGAGAGATATGATAGATTGAAGACAAAAACCATTCGGGACTTTGTGCTATCTTGATTGGGAACTTGTGGACAACCTTGGATTTGCAAGTCAAGTACGGGATTGGCTCTCACACAATTGTTGGGATAAACTCTTTGCCATTAACGAGCCAACCTTCCGCCAATTAACCTTGGAGGTCTTGAGTACATTTGAGGCGCGACAAGATGGACAATCCGTATGGAATAAGAAACTTGTCACCATCCGCTTTTCAAGCTTTTTGGAAGGAAGCGCACTATGCATCATTTGGACTTTGCCAAGTACTTGGGGATTATATGATGATGATTTTATCAAATCCATGCCCGCAAACGCCTTAAGCTTGATTTCCCGAGTGAGGTGGGTAGGAGCAACTATTGGGCAACTTTAGCGGGTGAAGATACGACCCAAAAGGCCCTCACGCATGATCGACCCGCACATAGATTCATTCATGCCTTGATTGCCCGTTCTCTTTGGGGCCGGACCGATAGCAAGGGGGTGGTCACCCAATCCGATCTCTTTACGATGTATGGCATCTTTGAGAGGCACCCCTACTCACCTTGGCTACATTGTCGCTGATGCATTCCTTCACCGTGGCTCGTGATACTCGATTGGGAGCTATCTTTATTGGGCCCCTATGTGACCGGATTGATCCGTGGCATGGGTCCTGCTTTGAGCAGCACGCGAGGTATGACTGCTGTAGGAGGTACGGCACCCCTCGGAAGGCACACATACAGGGCGATTGGCTTGGTGGTTGCCGAGCGCATGAGGGCAGGCCCCCACAAAGCACCAAGCCACCGGTGAGTCCAACAAGAACCGAGCAGAGCACACGTAGTCGAGCCCCGAGGTCGCACTGCTCCTACCCCCCAGTACTACTTCATTACCCGGCTCGACATGAGACCCGAGGGGGATTGAGGGAGAGATTCTGTAGTGCAGGGCCAGAGCAACATGAGATCCGTGACCAGCCTCACCGTGTCCTTGAGGGACAGGCACGACTCGAGGCGATTTTCACCGCTTTCATTACCCTCATACTATGGTTCTCGCCGCGATACTCCTTCGCCACCATGCCACCACCACCAAAGACCGGATTGTGATGAGTAGCGGCTCGCTTTGAGCATGGATACTTTTTTTATCTACTTTTACTTTATTTTTGTTGTGTATTATGTTTGTGTTTTTGTTGAGTTGGCATGGATCTTTTCCTCCCAACTCTTGGTGTTGAACTTTATTTTGTTTTTCATCTATGTATTTTTGTTGACTTTTTCCCTAGTCTCTCCCTTTGTGTTTGTATGTGTGAATTTTTCGTGGAATGATGATGTCCCCTTTTGACTTTCGCAGGCATTGAGGGAATTTGGTGAGCTTTCCTAGTTTTTTTAATGGAGGTCGACGAGACATGTGTTGCTCACCACACCTTTTGTCGAGTCATACCTCACGACTGAACACAAGATAAAACCGGGAAGTTTTGTTTTTTTCACCCTCCTCAATTATTTTCATTGCTCCATCTTGCATGTTTTTCATGATTAGTGTACATTGAGGGCAATGTACAACACTAAGTGTGGGGATGGGTGCATTTCATGTTTTAGGAACATTGTTTACATGCTAGTGTTACCAATGATGGCTTTTATTCATTCTTGTAAGATTCTTTTTAGCTTGACTAATGATGGATGTGAGTTACTTGTTTTTTTATGCTTTATTGAATCTCGCTTTCACCCCATAGTATTGTCTTGTGCACTCGAATTTTTTTGTCGATGCCCCTCGAATAGCCAATGTGACTACTCTAACTCTCTTGTATGCTTAACACACTACTTTGAGTACTTGGCCTTAGAACACTAAGTTCTATCCTTCAATGTTTTCTTAAGAACTTCTAAGTCTTGTTGAGCTAATCCGAGTTTTGTGGCATGTAGTGTACTCAAGATGTGATCTAGGGTGAGAGTGAAAGTGAAAAAAAGAATGAGTCTATGTCAAGATTCCTCCGCTAATGAAGCATGAATGCGCCTATGTAGACCGTAATCGAGTAGTTGGGTGGCTCTTGTGCCTAACCAAAGATGTGCATCCTCTAGAAAGATTTTTAAAATGATTTTTGATGCAGCTCACGTTAGTCGGACTCGGATGTTGAATATTGAGTTGAAAAATAAAAAAACCCTAGTGATCTTTTTGAGTACCTACCAAAGGTTTTTGAAAAAGAAAAAGGATTTAGTTTCAAGCTATAGAATTAGAAGGATCTTACTTGGCCATTGAAGTAGCACTTAGTAGTTTAAGACTTAGTATTCTTTGTATGTGGAGTGATTAGCATCTAGAGTCAGTACTCGATTGAAGTCCTTGAGCTAGACCCGGATCAGTGGCAAATGAGATAAAGGATTCACTTACACGCATATACATATTAGGGGTGAGACAGATATTTTTTTATTATGCTTAATGACTATAACTCAACATCTATGTTTCATTATCCTTTGCTTTTTGGAATCTTATATTTGCTTGAGCCGTAGGTATTGCATTTAGCCACTTCTCGCCTCTTTGTTTTTTTCATGAGTTGTTTGTTTGGGGACAAGCAACGCTTAAGTGTGGGGATGTTTGATAAGTGTCTAAATGTAGGTGTTTTTCATATATGTATCGTATGCACTTTGCATGTATTTTTGTGAGGTTTGATGCCCGCTTTCACGCTTAATCGCTCTATTATTTGCTTTGTAGGGCATATGGAAGCCATGGAGAACAAGAAGATATCATTTTTGGCAATAAGAGAAGAAAAATAGAATTTTCATACTACCCCCATACTACCCAAGATGGGGGCCAGATGCAATCGTAGCAAATGGATTGAGTTGGTGTTCTGTCCGGATTTCCATACTACCCAAAGATACGGGGCCGTATGGAGGCCGTGATGCACCCTCGTCCGGAACGCGAATCTAGGGTTTCGTAGTGCTATACGACTCCCCATACGACTCCCCTATACGGCCCGTATGCCCTCGGGGGTATATATACTCACTTTTAGGGCTGATTAAAGAACTTTTTGTCTGGCCGACTTTTGGGAGATCATTTGGGAGATTTTTGGGCGACCTTTGGGAGGAGAAGAAGGGCAAGAAAGCTAGAAGATCATTCAAGCCCAAGGTCCAAGGCTCTCAAGGCAAGAAGGCAACATCATTCAAAGGGGAGATCGATCACGATTTGAAGGAAGGAGAACCGCTGGCTAGAGGAAGCGCCATTCGGCATTCCTTTGGCGGGGAAGCGTCATTCGGCATATTCTCGCCTCATCCTTCACCATTTCATCTAGGGAGTGTCATACTATGCCTTTGTTTCATGTTTTTGCTTGATTGTATGCTTTGTTATGAGATGATGACATACTAGACCCCCAAGGCCACCGGGTGTTGGTGAACCTTGGGGGTTTTTATCATGTATTTTTGGATGATTACTTGTTAATTCTATGCTTGGGTATTTTTTTGAGATCTAATCCATTGTTTTTCATGCTAAGTGTTACACCAAGGAGAAATCCGTAGCTCTTTTATGAATGATGCATGTAGATGTGACTTGCTCGCATGTATTAGGTCATGAATGGATTAGAAGGGGATACTTGTATCATCACACCGAGAAATCGGGTGTTTGGTAGCCCTCCATGTAGGTTTAATCCAAGAAGAGTAGGTTTATTCCTAAGCGAGATTTCCTTGTACTTAATGCAATCGTAGGGAATGTAGATTTTGGAAGAAATTCCTATCTATGTTCGTATGGGATTAGGGTTCAATCACGAGAAATTGGGGTTGTTCTAATCTTGGAATCTCATGGTCCAATTTACCCTTGCATCTTTTAAATCATCATCCATGTTGCATGATAACCCCTCAAGGGGATCCACATCCATAGGCCTTTGCACTTTCATCGATTATCTTGCTTGCTTATTGCTTGTTCTCTCTAATTTGTTCATAATATTGTTTTTAATCTTGTGTTTAGTTTTTAATTTGCACCTATTAGAGTAAAACCCATCACTTGAGTTCTTAGGCTAGATAATAGCTCGAGAAGGAGTAATAGGAGATCCTTAGCCCTGTGGAATACGATCCTCGTGTCTTCACACGAGGTATTACTTGGCGATCCCGTACACTTGCGGGGAAGCGATCAGCCACCTTAGCGGCCGCTTTTGAAAGGGCTACCTTAGAGGATGTGTGAAGCTACTACCATCTTTGAAATTGTTGTCACTTTTGTAGATAAATAAGTCCCTTGTACTTAGAATTTTGAGGAGTATACCTTGGGTTGTTTTGAGTGAGTTCACACACGTACACGATTTCGGGTTTGTTGTCCTTTTTTATTCAAGTTTTTATCTAGAGCTTTGATTTTTTTGTTTTTAATGCTGAAATTTCCCTTACTTGTAGAATGCTCTCTTTGTATACTTTGGTGAACCTAAGGCCAAGCACTTTCAATATTTTCTTCATTGATGCACAGAATGTTTAATTTTTGCTTGAGGACAAGCAAAAGCTTAAGTGTCGGGGAGTTTGATAAGTGCTTGTGTGATATGAATGCGAAGCATTCTGTCCTTATGTTGAGCATTACTTTTCTCGGGTTTTTAAATTAATATGTGTGTTTTTATGTTACTTTTATGCAAGTAGGGTTGTGAAACCAATTATGAAGGAAAGAAGCCAATGTGGATCACAATGCACCGATTTTGGAGGAAATCTTGCTAAGGTTCAAACGCGAAGATATAAGTCGGGTGCGAGATGCTAGAGTGTGTGCCAACCTCCCCGTATTTGAGTTTGCACAACCATTTGGAGCGGCACAAGGGCAGTCACACTCAAGCATTCTGACTTATTCACATAGAACAAGATCTCCATCAACTTACCCGTCATTGAAGAAGCAAAGCGATCCACGACATAAACGTGTGCCTGTTTATGTTACCTCAATGAAAAGTGGATTCGGGAGTATTTTTGGCATAGTACTGTAGCAGTTCAATGTAGCAAATCAATGCAGCAAACACTGCAGCAGTTACTGTTCACAGCCGGCCGAAAATGACAGTTTCAGAGAATCCACACGGGCGTGTGGATATTACCTACGCCGGTGTGGAAATTCCGCACGAGCACGTGAAGCATCCACGCTCATGTAGTCGCCCGATTCCAGCCCTATTTGAAGCTGAATCAGCCCCGATTTTAGGATTCTTTTCTCCATCTTTTCCCTAACTTGAGAGAGGGCTTCGGCTAGAGTTTCGAGGGGTATTGGCCAAGGTTTTGGAGAGGTTCTACGGCTCCAACATCGTCATTCCTTAGGAAGAAGGTTGGTAGGGGAGCTTCCGTCGAGGCGTATCTTATACCGGATGATGGAATCCTTGGACGGCGAGTAGAGGGCTTTCCACAAGACCATTGACACGACTATCGAGGGGGTTTCTTTATGGATTCATTGCTTTTACATTCTATTTCTTTGATTGTACTTAGCTCCATGGAGAGGTAAACCCCTAGTGGGTACTCGGGTATTGTGAACACTAGGATGTATTTGTTTTTTTGAACCTCTTTATTATGCTTTCAATAAATTGATGTTTATTGTGAGTTCCAACCTTGAATGCTTGATTGTATGAACATTTCCCTAGAGTGACACTAGGGTTGAGAGTTCTTGTTGGTAACCTTGTGAGTGAGTGACACACCACGAGCGTTAGACAAAGCTAGGTTGGAGAGGGTTGAGACGGTGAGTCGAGAGGTACAGGAGCGTCCCCTTTTCCCTCTGGTGTGATAGATTCTACCTCCGTTCCTCGAGTTCTTTGCGGCCATAATAGCGTGAATGGTCTAAGGGATGAACTTCTGCTGGGGCTTAGTTGCGCGTGCAACGGAGTGAAGCGTTGAGGTGATCTTAGTATCTAGGGCTCAATTGTAGTTAAGGACCTTCCACTTGGACCAAAGGGTTAGATCTATAATTAGGAAGAGATTTATCACTTGGAATCCCAAGAGCTCATTGCAACTCTATGTGAGTGCGAGGTGTTGAGATTTTTCGATTTCTCCTCCGGGACATGTATAGAGTTAGGCATAGTTGACCTTAGATTTGGGACTATGTAATTAAGGATTTCCACGACTCACCATTGCATTGATTAGGAAGCTTAATAGAGGGTTCTTGCACTTGAAACACTTATCCTAGGCGGAGCATTATCCGGGTACCCAATCTTTATCGATTGCCTTACCCCCTTCTTTACTTTTGCTCTCTTGTTGCTTTTACTGTTGAGAATTGAATCATTGTCATACTCATTATTATTGATCTTTTACATAGCTAAGAATCGAATTAAGTATTTTTATTCCCTACTCCCTGTAGATTCGATACCCGCTCACCTGGGATTATTAGTTCGACAAAACCCGTGCATTTGCGGGATATACGCAAGGGGACCTTGTCAAAGATATTTATAACTTGGAATCCCTACAGCTCATTGTAACTATATTCGAGTGCGAGGTTGAGGGGTTATCTAATCTCTTCTCCGGGACATGTATAGAGTTAGGCATAGTTGACCTTAGATTTGGGACAATGTATTTAAGGATTTTCACGACTCACCATTGTATTAATTAGGAAGCATAATAGACGGTTCTTGCACTTCTAACAATTGTCCTAGGCGGAGCATTATCCGAGTACCCCATCTTTATCGATTGCCTTACCTCCTCCTTTACTCGTGCTCTCTTACTTGTTGTTTTTACTTTTGAGAATTGAATCATTGTCACACTTATCACTGTTGATCTTTCACATAGCTAAAAAGCGGATTAAGTGTTATTATTCCCTACTCCCTGTGGATTCGATACCTGCTCATCCAGGATTATTACTTCGATGAACCGGTGCACTTGCGGGATATACGCAAAGGGAACTTGTCAAGTATACTTTGGGTTGACTTGAGTGAGTTCACACACTTACACGATTTTGGGTTTGTCATCCTTTTTGATTCAAGTTTTTAGCTAGAGCATTGATTTTTCGTATTTAGTGTTGAAATTTCCCGTACTTGTAGAATGCACTCTTTGTATGCTGTGGTGAACCTAAGGCCAAGCAATTCCAATGTCTCCTTCATCTATGCATATAATGTTTTCATCTTTTCATGAGGACAAGCAAAAACTTAAGTGTGGTGGAGTTTGATAAGTGCTTGTGCGATAAGAATACAAAGCGTTCTTTCCTTGTGTTGAGCATTACTTTTCTCTGGTTTTAACTCTAATATAGGTGTATTTATATTACTTTTACGCAGGTAGGGTTGTGAGGCCGATTATGAGAGAAAGAAGCCAATGTGAGTCGTAATGCACTAATTTTGGAGGAAATCTTGATAAAGGTTCAAACGCGAAGACATAGGTCGGGTTCCAGATGCAGGAATGTGTGCCAGCCTCCTCATACTTGAGTTAGCATATCTATTTAGGGGGGCACAAGTGCAGTCACATTCAAGCATTCTGACTTGTGCATATAAAACAAGATCTCCACCAACATGTCCGTTATTGAAGAAGCAAAGAGATCCACGATGTAAACATGTGCCCATTTGCATTACCTCAATGAAAGTATAGATTTGGGAGTATTTCAAGTCGGTACTTTAGCAGGGACTATAGAAAATAATGTAGCAAAGATACTGTAGCAGCACTGTTTATAGCTGGCAGAGAAAACAGGAAAATAGAGAATCCACAAGGGCGTGTGGAAATTCCACACGCCAATGTGAAAAATCCACTGGGGCGCCCACATGGGCGTGTGGATTCCTGATTCCAGCCTTTTAAAAGCCGATTTCAGCACCGATTTAAGCATTCTTTTCTCCATCTTTTCCCGAAATTGAGACATGGCGGCGGCTAGGGTTTTGAGAGGTATTGGCTAGGGCTTTGGAGAGGTTCTATGGCTCTAACATCGCATGCCGTTTGGAAGAAGGTTAGTGGGAGAGCTTTCATTTGCACCGATCCGGCGAGGTGTATCCTAGGCCAGACAAAAGGACCCTTGCGACGAGTAGAAGACTCTCTACAAGACCATCACCATGACTAACGAGGGTGTTTTTTTTTATGGATGCTTTGTTTTAACATTCAATTTCATTGATTGTATCTAGCTCCATGGAGAGCTAAACCCCTAGTGGGTACTTGGGTATTTGTAAACCCTTGGATGTATTCGTTTCATTAAACCTCTTTATTATGCATTCAATAAATTGATGTTTATTGTGAGCTCCAATCTTGGAGACTTGATTGTATGAATACTCTCCTAGAGTGACACTAAGGTTGAGAGTTCTTCTTAGTAACTCTTGTGAGTGAGTGAGTGACACACCATGAGAGTTAGAGAAAGCTAGATTGGAGAGGGTTGAGAGGACGAGTCGAGAGGTAGCGGAGCGTCCCTTTTCCCCTCCGGTGTGATCTATCCTACCTCCATGTTCCAAGAGTTCTTTGCGGCCATAGTAGAGTGAATGGGTTAAGGGATGACCTTCCGCTGGGGCTTAGTTACGAGTGCAACGAAGTGAAGCGTTGAAGTGATTTTAGCATCTAGGGCTTAATTGTTGCTAGGGATCTTTCACCTGGACCAAAGGGTTAGGTCTATACATAGGAATTGGGTTTATCACTTGGAATCCCTAAAGCTCATTGCAATTATATGCGAGTGCGAGGTTGAGAGGTTATTCAATCTTTCCTCCGGGACATGTATAGAGTTACGCATGGTTGACCTTAGATTTAGGATCATGTAATTAAAGATTTCTACGACTCATTGTTGTATCAATTAGGAAGTATAATAGAGGGTTCTTGCACTTGAAATGATTATCCTAGGTGGATCAATATCCGGGTACCCTATCTTTATCGATTGCCTTATCTTCTCCTTTACTTGTGCCTTCTATCTTGTTGTTTTTATTTTTGTTATTTCATATTTTGTCACACTTATCACTATTCATCTTCCACATTAGTTAAAAAACAACTAAAGTGTCTTTATTCCCTACTCTCTGTGGATACGATACCCACTCATCTCGGATTATTACTTCAACACCTGTGCACTTACGGTTTACACGCATATACGGATGTGTGAACTCGCATTGCAATTATAAGAGGATTTGGGCGGAAGAGATTCTGACAATGCCCCTTGTGTGTGACCCACAAGTGCACGGGTTTGTCAAAGTAATAAATCTCAGGTGAGTGGGCATCGTATCCACTGGAATAGTGAGTAGAAACACAATGATTACTATTTAACTATGATGAAAATGAATCAATGGTAGTGTGAATAAAATTGTTATGAAAAGAACTAAAAGGAATAAGAAAAAGAGGAACGATAAAGTGAGAGGAAAAGCAATCAATAGAAAGTGGGGCACTCAGATTGTACTCCCCCTAGGGTTATTGCTTCAAGTGCAAGACCAACTATTATGTGTCCTAATTGATGTTTAATGAGTCATAGAAATCCTAAAATACACTGTCCCAAACCTTAGGTCAACCGTGACTAACTCTACACTATTCCCCAGCGGAGAAATCGCTCAGTCTCAACACCTCATACTGTGTACAGTTGCAAGAAGTTCTAGGGATTCCAAGTGATAAACCCTACTCCTATATATAGATCTAACCGTTTGGTCCAGCCGAAAGTCCACTAGTCACAATTAAGCCCCAGATACCAAGGAATACTTCAACATTTCACTTTGTTGCTCGCGCAACTAAGCCCAAGTGGAGTTCATCTCTTAACACTTCACTCTATTGTGACTGCAAAGAACTCTAGGAACATAGAGGTAGGATCACACCAGTGGGAAAGGGGATGCTCCGCTACCTCTCGACTCACCCTCTCAACCCACTCCAATCTAGCATTGTCTAACCCTCATAGTGTGTCACTCATCCATAAAGGCTACCAAGATGCACTCTCAACCCTAGTGTCACTTTAAGGGAGATATCATTCAACAAGCATTCAAGATTGGAACTCAATTAAAGATATCAATTAAGGAAAATATAATAAAAAGTTAATGAAACAATAACATCCTAGGGTTTACAAGTCCAAGCACCCACTAGGGGATTTAGCTTTGCATAGAGCAAGATACAATCAATAATGAAATCGAAAGTAAAAACATGTAAACCATAGGAAAACCCCCTTGGTATTTTTGGTGATGGTCTTGTGGAGTAGCCTCATGTTCTCCAAAGGTCCCCTTGTCAAGCCTAGGGCACACCTCGCCAGATCGGTGTTGACAAAAGCTCCCCCAATAACTATATTCCAAGAGAAATGTGGTGTGGAAGCCGTAGAACCAGTCCAAAAGCCTTGCCAAAGCCTCGCTAAACCCTAGCCACAGGCCTCCCAAAAGATGGAGAAAAGATGGAGAGAAAGATGAAAGATGGATCCCCAAATCGGTACAAGTCGTGGCTTTATAAAAGGCTGGAATCGGGCATCCATACGAGTGTGTGGAATTTCCACACGCCCGTGTGGATTTTTGGAAATCTGATTTTCTGCGGGCTGTGAACAGTAACTACTACAGTAAATTACTATATTGATTTTTTACAGTAACTTGCTACAATATTCCGCCAAAATACTCCCGAATACGCACTATTTATCAAGGCAACATAAACAGGCACACGTCTATGCCATAGATCGCATCGCTTCTTCAACAAAATGCCATATTGGTGAAATCATGCTAACATTGCATAAGTCGGAATACGCAAATGTGATTGCCTTTGTGCCCCTCCAAACCATGTAACTGCTTGAGCACATCGAAGTTTGCACACATTCACGTAACTTCGATCACAACTTGTGTCTTCTGATAAGTGCTTGTGCGATAAGAATACAAAGTGTTCTTTCCTTATGATGAGCATTACTTTTATTAGGTTTTAACACTAATATGTATGTATTTATGTTACTTTAATACAGATAGGGTTGTGAGGCCGAGTATTAAAAAACGAAGCCCATGTGGATCGTAAATGCCCCATTTAGAGAAAATCTTGAGAAGGTTCAAACGCGAAGACATAAGTCAGGTTCGAAATGCGGGAATGTGTGCCAACCACCTCGTATTCAAGTTAGCACAACGATTTGGAGGGGCACAAGGGCAGTCACATTCAAGCATTCCGGCTTGTGCATGTATAGTAAGATCTCCACCAACATGTCCGTTATTGAAGAAGCAAAGTGATCTATGATGTAAACGTGTGCCCGTTTATGTTACCTCGATGAAAGCATGGATTCGGGAGTAATTTGGGCCAGTACGGTATTAGGATACTATAGCAAACACTATAGCAAAACATTCCAGAATGTACTGTTCACAGCCGGCCGAAGAAGGATAAAAACAGAGAATCCACACGAGCGTGTGGAAATTCTACACTCCCGTGTGAAAGTCCACAGGGGCACCCACATGGTCGTGTGGATTCCTGATTCCAGCACTATCTAAACCGGATTTTAGCCCCGATTTCATAATTCTGATCTCCATCTTTTCCCCAACTTGAGAGAGGGCGGCGGTTAGGGTTTTAAGAGGTATTGGATAGGGATTGGGAGAGGTTCTACGGCTCTGACATCACGCTCGGTTTGGAAGAAGGTTAGTGGGTGAGCTTTCGTCAGCACCGATCTGGCGAGGTGTATCCTAGGATGGACAAAGGGACCCTTGGACGAGAAGAGGACTCTCCACAAGACCATCGCCATGACTATCGAGGGCTTTTCTATGGATTCTTTGCTTTTACATTTGATTTCATTGATTGTAATTAGCTCCATGGAGAGCTAAAGCCCCTAGTGGGTACTTGGGTATCTGTGAGCCCAAGGATGTATTCGTTTCATTGAACCCTTTTATTATGCTTTCAATTAATTAATGTTTTATTTTGAGTTCCAATCTTGAGTGCTTGATTGTATAAATACTCTCTTAGAGTAATACTAAGGTTGATAGTTCTTGTTGGTAACTCTTGTGAGTGAGTGACACACCACGAGAGTTAGACAAAGATAGATTAAAGAGGGTTGCGAGGGTGAGTCGAGAGATAGTGGAGCGTCCCCTTTCCCCTCCGGTGTGATTTATCCTACATCCATTTCCTCAAGTTCTTTGTGGTTATAATAGAGTGAATGGGCTAAAGGATAACCTTCCGCTGGTGCTTAGTTGCGGGTGTAACAGAGTGAAGCGTTGAAATGATTTTAGCACCTAGGGCTTAATTATTGCAAAGGACCTTCCACCTGGACCAAAGGGTTAGGTCTACATCTAGGAAGAGGATTTATCACTTGGAATCCCTAGAACTCATTGCAATTCTATACAAGTGCGAGGTTGAGAGGTTACTCAATTTCTCCTCCGGGACATGTATAGAGTTAGGCATGGTTGATCTTAGATTTGGGACCATGTATTTAAGGATCTCCACAACTCATTATTGCATCAGTTAGAAAGTATAATTGAGGGTTCTTGCACTTGAAACGATTGTCCTAAGAGGAACAATATCCGGGTACCCCACTTATATTGATTGCCTTACCTTCTCCTTTATTTGTGCTCTCTCTCTCTTGTTCTTTTACTTTTGTTATTTCATATCTTGTCACACATATCACTATTCATCTTCCCTACTCTCTATGGATACGATACCCCACTCATCTGGGATTTTATTACTTCAACAAATCCGTGCACTTGTGGGACATACGCTAGGGGCGTTGTCAAGTTTTTGGCGTCGTTGCCGGGCAGTAGGGATTTATAGATACTTTGCACTTTGTTTTCTTCGCTATTCATTTATTTATTCTAGTTCATTTCTTCTTATTCTATCATTATTCTGATTTCTTTTTCTTTCTTTTTGGTGCAGCTCCAGGTTATGACCCGATGAAACCCCTCAATATTAATTGAAGGAGACCCTAAGCTTGAACGTACACTTAGAAGAAAAGGGAAAGAAACTGTGCAAGAACCATCTAATCTAGCTGATTTGGAAGTAGAAGAATCTAAAAACATGGCAGAACATAATAAGCAACAGCGGACATTATCCGATTATGCCAGACCTTCAGTATTGGAGACACAATCGAGCATTGTGCGTCCCCCGATTACAGCTCAGAACTTCGAGCTGAAGCCGGTATTCATCCACATGTTGCAGCAATTCATACAGTTTAATGGTTTGGCTAATGAGGATCCAAACAGTTATATAGAGAACTTTCTCGAGGTGTGTGATATCCTGAAGATAAACAGGGTGACGGATGATGCCATCAAGTTGAGAGCCTTCCCATTTTCCTTAAAGGGGAGAGCGAAGCAGTGGCTAAACTCATTACCTAGAGCCTCGATTGACACATGGAAGGAGATGGTAGAAGCTTTTCTTGCCCGTTATTTGTCTCCCGGAAAATCTGCAAAGATTAGGAATGAGATCTCATCCTTTGTACAGTCAGAATTGGAGTCTCTATTTGAGACGTAGGAAAGGTTCAAGGAGCTCCTGAAAAAGTGCCCGCAACACGTATTCCCGGAGTGGATGAATGTTTAGACCTTTTACAATGGGTTGAATCTAAGGACAAGGAAACTCTTGGATGCGGTAGTAGGAGGTACCTTTGGTAGCAAGACCCCTGGTGAGGCCCGTCAACTAATTGAAGAAATGGGGTTAAATAGCTACCAATGGAATGCTAGGAAGAAGAAAAATGTGGCCGGGCTTCATGAGATAGATGCAGTTCATTGGCGGCTCAAGTCGAATTATTGAGTAAGAAGTTAGATCTTCTAACTTCAAACAGAGTGGCGGCCGTTACTACGTGCACTAGGTGTGGTGGAGGACATGCTCCCTCCGATTGCTCGATCTCTATTGGTGATGTATTTTTGGTTGAGAATATCAATTTTGTGGGTAATGCAATGAGGAACCAAGGAAATCCATATAGAAACACCTACAGTCCGGGTTGGAAGAATCATCCCAATTTTTCATGGAGCAACCAGGTCTACAAAAGGCCATGGGGCCACCGGGTTTCCAACAACAACAAGCCCTAAACATGGAAAGCCGAGTTTCAAGTTTGGAGACCCGAATGACTGATTTGGAGAAAGCCTTGACTAGGTTTATGCAATCGTCAGATACAAGGTTTCAATCAGTCGAGGCTACACTTCGCAACCACACCGCCTCTTTACACAATCTTGAAAATCTAGTGGGCATATTGCGAAGTCTCTATCGGAAAGGCCACAAGGAAGCTTGCCGAGTAATACCAAGACCAATCCTAGAGAGTATGTGAAGGTGATCACTTTGAGAAGTGGTCATGAAGTTGAAGGTAGGCTTCTGAGTGCGAAGCCCAATAAACACACACCCGAGGTTATAGAGGTTAAGGAGGAAGCAAGCAAAGAGAAGGAGGTGGCACCCCCACCTTTCAAGCTAGGAATCCCTTATCCCTCTAGATTGAAGAATGACCAAGGGGATGAACAATACAAGAAGTTCCTGAGTTTGTTCAAGCAACTCCACATCAATATTCCTTTTGTGGAGGCATTGGCCCAAATGCCTAAGTATGCAAAATTCTTGAAGGACTTATTGACTAACAAGAGGAAGTTGGAGGAGAGTGCTTCGGTGATCTTAGATGCTTCTTGTTTGGCGGTGTTACAAAAGAATATGCCGAGCAAGAAGAAAGACCCGAGAAGCTTCATCATTCCGTGTAATATGGGCAATTTGGGTGAAGAAATGGCATTGGCGGACTCAAGGGCTAGTATCAACGTCATGCCATACACCTTCTTTCAGAAGCTAGGCTTGGGAGAGCCTAGGCCCACTCGGATAACTTTGCAATTGATGGACCGAATAGTGAGACATTTGAGGGCATCATTGAATATGTGCTTGTCAAGGCAAACAAGTACATTTTTCCGGTTGACTTTGTAGTGCTAGACGTCGATGAGGATGCGAATGTACCTTTGATACTTGGGAGACTATTCTTGTGGACTTCCATGGCATTCTCTTGATTTCGATGATGCTTTATATTTTCTAGACACTACTGATGAGATTGTTGATGAATACATGCAGAAAATGTTCATTCCGGATCCATACGAAGGCTCGTTTGACCAAGAGGTGGAAAATGAAAAAGTTATGATGCTTGGTTCGACTAAAGAAGTACCATCTACTCCAGGGATCTTGAAGAAGGTGCTCCGAAAGATGAAGAGGATGAGGAGACACCACCAGAAATGCTCCAAAGCTTTTGGAGACACATGCGAACTGAACAAATTGGATGCACCATCGCTTGATGGTCCCAAGCCTTATAATTCACCCTCTACCTTCTAGAGACTTTGCTCAACATGCTTTCAAGTCATGGGTAATAGGGCAACCTTCATCTATGAACCCCCACGAGGTAAGACAAGGTACGTCAAGTTTAGTGACGTAAAACAAGCGCTTCTTGAGAGGCAACCCAAGTTTTTAATGTTTTCTAGTTTTTAGTTAGCATTTGCATGAGTAAGGCTTTAAATGTTGGTGTCTTGATCCTTAGATGCTTTTGCTATGATTTTCTTGTGGATATTATGGTGTATCATGTGCCTAATCATGTGCGGTGAAGAATCTTGGTCGTTTGAGCGTGCTTTTCATGTTTTCTCTGGTTAAAATTACATTGTTCGGCAGGCTCTGAGTGTATAGCTGTGTTCAGAAATTGTCTGCTGAGCCTGCAAAGTTTTCTAAGTGTCCAGAGAAAACACACGCCCGTGTGGAATTTCTGCACAGGCGTGCATTTTTGTTCAGAGCTCATCCAGAGACGGCACAGGGGTGTGGACTCGCCCCTGTGAGCGGCGTTGTGATTTCTGCACGCCCGTGGGTATTTTCTGCATGCTCGTGTGGGATCCCCTTACGTATATCCCGCAAGTGCACGGGTTTATCGAAGTAATAATTCCGGGTGAGCGGGTATCGAATCCACAGGGAGTAGTGAATAAAAATACTTAATTCGATTCTTAGCTATGTAAAAGATCAATGATAATGAGTCTGATAATGATTCAATTCTCAACAGTAAAAGCAACAAGTAAGAGAGCAAAAGTAAAGAAGGGGGTAAGGCATTCGATAAAGATGGGGTACCGGGATAATGCTCCACCTAGGATAATTGTTTCAAGTGCAAGAACCCTCTATTATGCTTCCTAATCAATGCAATGGTGAGTCGTGGAAATCCTTAATTACATAGTCCCAAATCTAAGGTCAACTATGCCTAACTCTATAAATGTCCCGGAGGAGAAATCGAACAATCTCAACACCTTGCACTCGCATAGAGTTGCAATGAGCTCTAGGGATTCCAAGTGATAAATCTCTTCCTAATTATAGACCTAACCCTTTGGTCCAGGTGGAAGGTCCCTAACCACAATTAAGCCCTAGATACGAAGATCACCTCAACGCTTCACTCTGTTGCACGCGCAACTAAGCCCCAGCAGAAGTTCATCCCTTAGACCATCCACTCTATTATGGCCACAAAGAACTCGAGGAACGGAGGTAGAATCTATCACGCCGAAGGGGAAAAGGGGACGCTCCTGTACCTCTCGACTCACCCTCTTAACCCTCTCCAACCTAGCTTTGTCTAACGCTCGTGGTATGTCACTCACTCACAAGGTTACCAACAAGAACTCTCAACCCCGGTGTCACTCTAGGGGAAATGTTCATACAATCAAGTATTCAAGGTTGGAACTCACAATAAACACCAATTAATTGAAAGCATTATAAAGAATTCAATGAAACAAATACATCTTAGGGTTAAAAAATACCCAAGTACCCACTAGGGGTTTAGCTCTCCACGGAGCTAAGTACAATCAAAGAAATAGAATGTAAAAGCAATGAATCCATAAAGAAACCCCCTCGATAGTCATGTCGATGGTCTTGTGGAAAGTCCTCTACTCGTCGTCCAAGGATTCCCTCAACCGGTATAGGATACGCCTCGACGGAAGCTCCCCTAGCAACCTTCTTCCTAAGGAATGACGATATCGGAGCCGTAGAACCTCTCCAAAACCTTGGCCAATACCCCTCGAAACCCTAGCCGAAGCCCTCTCTCAAGTTGGGGAAAAGATGGAGAAAAGAATACCAAAATCGGGGCTGATTCGGCTTTAAATAGGGCTGGAATCGGGTGACTACACGGGCGTGGATGCTTCAGGTGCCCGTGCGGAATTTCCACACGGGCGTGGGTAATTTCCACACGCCCGTGTGGGATTCTCTGAAACTGCGATTTTCATCGGAGTAACGCAAACGGAGTAACGCTACATTATCCGGCCTGAATAGCTTCCCGAATCCATACTTTGCTACAGTGATTTGCTACATTACCTGCTACAGTATCCGGCCTGAATAGCTTCCCAAATCCATACTTTCAATGATAGGCACATTGGTGAAGCTGTTGTTCTATGTGCATAGGTTGGAATGCTCGAGTGTGACTACCTTTGTACCCCTCAAAATGGATGTGCCAAACTCGAATACGAGCAGATTGGCACACACTCTAGCATCTAACATCGATCTATGTCTTCGCGTTTGAACCTTAGCAAGATTTCCTCCAAAATCGGTGCATTGTAATCCACATTGGCTTCTTTCCTTCATACTCGGCCTCACAACTCTACCTGCACGAAAGTAACATAAAAACACACATATTAGTGTAAAAACCCAAGAAAAGTAATGCTCAACATAAGGAATGAACGCTTCCCATTCATATCGCACAAGCACTTATCAGCTTTGCTAAATCCAATATGAGGAGGTTGGCACACACTCTAGCATCTCACATCGACCTATGTCTTCGCGTTTGAACCTTAGCAAGATTTTTTCCAAAATCAGTGCATTGTAATCCACATTGGCTTCTTTCCATCATACTTGGCCTCACAACCCTACCTGCACGAAAGTAACATAAAAACACACATATTAGTGTAAAAACCTGAGAAAAGTAATGCTCAACATAAGGAATGAATGCTTCGCATTCATATCGCACAAGCACTTATCAGTGGATCTCTACAGAACCTGTGACGAACGCACGTGTGTGGAAATTTTCTGCATGCTCATGTGGATCTCCGCAGAAGACCTCTCTCCATCCCGAGAAGGCACTGGGGCGTGCGCCTGCCCCAGTGAATTTGGCCTTTGAATGTCGACGCCCATGCGGAATTTCCACATGGGCATGCGTAACACTTAGCGATTTTTCTCAGTTGGACAGAGAGGCCACAGGGGCATGCGGTTGAACCTGTGGGTCAGGCACATGAGCATGGATATTTTACACACGCCCGTGTGGTTGCATTCAGAGAGATTGAGTGTTATCCCGAGAGCGTACAAGGGTGACACGTCCGAATATGCGTGTAAACCGCAAGTGCACGGGTGTCGAAGTAAAAATACCCCGGTAAGAGGGTAGTCGAATCCATAAGTAATAGTGCTTTGAACCACCAAGATTGCTATTTAACTAGAAAGAAAATATGTTGAAAGTGATGTGAAAACAAACTCAGTGCAAATGAAAATAAGAAAATGTACAGGAGGCGCAAGTAAAAGATAGGGGAGGCAATCGATGATAAATGGGGTACCCGGATATTGTTCCACCTACGACAATCGTTTCAAGTGCAAAACCCCCTATTATGCTTTCTAACTAATGCATTAATGAGTCATGGAGATCCTTTAATACATGGTCCCAAATCTAAGGTCAACCATGCCTAACTTTATAAATGTTATGGAGGAGAAATTGAATAACCTCTCAACCTCGCACTCGTATAGAATAGCAATGAGTTCTAGGGATTCCAAGTGATAAACCCTATTCCTATATATAGACCTAACCCTTTGGTCCAGGTGGAAGGTACCTAACCACAATTAAGCCCTAAGTGCTAAAATCACTTCAACGTTTCACTACGTTTCAGTCGCAACTAAGCCCCAGCGGAAGGTCATCCCTTAGCCCATTCACTCTACTATTACTGCAAAGAACTCTTGGAACATGGAGGTAGGATAGATCACACCGGAGGGGAAAGGGCATGCTCCACTACCTCTCGACTTACCCTCTCAACCCTTTCCATTCTAGCTTTGTCTAACCCTCATGGTGTGTAACTCACTCACAAGAGTTACCAATAAGAACTCTCAACCCTAGTGTCACTCTAGGAGAGTATTAAAACAATCAAGCCTACAATATTGGAACTTACAATAAACATTAATTAATTGAAAGCATAATAAAGAGATTCAATGAAACGAATACATCCTAGGGTTCACAAATACCCAAGTACCCACTAGGGGTTTAGATCTCCATGGAGCAAAATATAATAGATAATGAAATCAAAAGTAAAGAGATGCAATCCATGAATGAAAACCCCCTTGTGTTCGTGTCGAAGGTCTTGTGGATTGGCCGCATCTTCTTCAAAGGTCCATTCGTCAAACCTAGAGCACACCTCGCCGGATCGGTGTCGACGAAATCTCCCCCAATAGCTCTCTTCCGAATGAAACACGGTGTTGAACGCCGTCAAACCTTTTCAAACCCTAGCCGCCGGCGCCTTCAAATATGGGGAAAGGTGGAAGAAAAGACAGGGGAAAAGATGGAGAAATCAGGGCTGAATCGCGGCTTTTAAAGGGCTGGAATCGGGTATCCACACGGGCGTGTGGAATTTCCACATGCCCCTATGGAATTTCCACACGCCCGTGTGGATTCTCTGAATTTTTGATATTCTGCGGGCGGTAAACAGTAATTGCAATGAGTAACTATTGTTCACAGCCGGCCAAAAATCAGAATTCCATAGAATTCACACGAGCGTGTGGAAATTCCACATGCCCATGTGGATACCCGATTTCAGCCCTTTAAAAGCTGTGATTCAGCCCCGATTTCTCTATCTTTTCCCCTATCTTTTCTTCCACCTTTCTCTATCTTTGGAGGTGCCGGCAGCTAGGGATTGGAGAGGCTTTGGCAAGGCTTTGGAGGGGTTTGACGGCCTTCGACACCGCGTTTCCTTCGTAAGAGAGCTATTAGGGGAGCTATTGTCGGCACCGATCTGGTGAGGTGTGCCCTAGGTTTGACGAGGGGACCTTTGAGAAAAAAGCGACCGATCGACAAGACCTTCGACACGAACACAAGGGAATTTTCATTCGTGGATTGCATCTCTTTACTTTTGATTTCATTATCTATTGTATATTGCTTTGACAAGGTCCCCTTACGTATATCCCGCAAGTACACGGGTTTCTCGAAGTAATAATCCCGGATGAGCGGGTATCATATCCACATGGAGTAGGGAATAAAAACACTTAATTCACTTTATTAGCTATGTGAAAAATGAATAGTGATATATATGACAATGATTCAATTCTCAAAAGAAAATTCAACAAGTAAGAGACCACAAGTAAAGGAGAAGGTAAGGCAATCGATAAAGATGGGGTACTCGGATATTGCTCCACCTAGGACAATCATTTCAAGTACAAAAACCATCTATTATGCTTCCTAATTAATGCAACAGTGAGTCGTGGAAATCCTTGATTACATAGTCCCAAACCTAAGGTCAACCATGCCTAACTCTATACATGTCCCGGAGCAGAGATTGGATAACCTCTCAACCTCGCACTCGCATAGAATTGTAATTAGCTCTAGGGATTCCAAGTGATAAATCACTTCCTAATTATAGACCTAAGTCTTTGGTCCAAGTGGAAGGTCCCTAACGACAATTAAGCCCTAGATACTAAGATCACTTCTACGCTTCACTCCATTGCACCCGTAACTAAGCTCCAGCGGAAGGTCATCCCTTAGACCATTCACTCTATTATGGCCGCAAAGAACTCGAGGAACGGAGGCAGAATCTAACACATTGGAGGTGAAAGGGGACGCCCCTGTACCTTTCGACTAACACTCTCAACCCTCTCCAACCTAGCTTTGTCTAACACTCGTGGTGTGTCACTCGCTCACAAGGTTACCAACAAGAACTCTCAACCCTAGTGTCACTCTAGGGGAGTATTCAAACAATCAAGCATTTAAGGTTGGAACTCACAATAAACATCAATTAATTGAAAGCATAATAAAGAGATTCAATGAAAGGAATACATCCTAGGGTTCACAAATACCCAAGTACCCACTAGGGGTTTAGCTCACCATGGAGCTAATTACAATCAAAGAAATAGAATGTAAAAACAATGAATCCATAGAAAAGCAGCTCGATAGTCATGTTGATGGTCTTGTGGAGAGTCCTCTACTCGTCGCAAAGGGTTCTTCGTCTGGCCTAGGATACACCTTGCCGGATCAGTGCCGACGAAAACTCTCCCAATAACCTTCTTCCAAATGACGAGCGATGTCAGAGCTATAGAACCTCTTCAAAACCCTAGCCAATATCTCTCAAAACCCTAGCCGAAGCCCTCTCTCAAGTTGGGGAAAAGATTTAGAAAAGAATGCTGAAATCGGGGCTGAATCGGCTTTAAATAGGGCTGGAATCGGGGATCCACATGCCCCTGTGGACGCTCCTGTGGATTTTTCACACGAGCGTGTGGAAATTCCATACGCCCGTGTGGATTCTCTGTTCTGCAATTTTCTCGGCCGGCTGTGAACAGTGATTCTACAATACTTTGCTACAGTGTTACTACAGTGCTCTGCTATAGTATCTGGCCTGATATACTTCCTGAATCCATAATTTCATCGTGGTAACGCAAACAGGAAAATGTTCACGTCGTGGATCGCTTTGCTTCTTCAATAACGGATAAGTTGATGGAGATCTTGTTCTATGTGCATAAGTCGAAATGCTTGGGTGTGACTGCCTTTGTGCCCCTTCAAATGGTTCTGCTAAATCCAATACGAGGAGGTTGGCACACACTCTAGCATCTCACACCCGACCTATGTCTTCGCGTTTGAACCTTAGCAAGATTTCCTCCGAAATTGGTGCATTATGATCCACATTGGCTTCTTTCGTTCATAATTGGCCTCACAACCCTACCTGCATAAAAGTAACATAAAAACACACATATTAGTGTAAATACCCGAGAAAGGTAATGCTTAACATAAGGAAAGAATGCTTCGCATTCATATCACACAAGCACTTATCATGCTCCATGGAGAGCTAAATCCCTAGTCAGTACTTGGGTATTTGTGAACCCTAGGATGTATTCGTTTCATTGAATCTCTTTATTATGCTTTCAATTAATTGATGTTTATTGTGAGTTCCAATCTTGTATGCTTGATTGTATGGATACTCCCCTAGAGTGATACTAGGGTTGAGAGTTCTTCTTGGTAACTCTTGTGAGTGAGTGACACACCATGAGAGTTAGACAAAGCTTGATTGGAGAGGGTTGAGAGGGTGAGTCGAGAGGTAGCGGAGCGTCCCCTTTCCCCTCCGGTGTGATCTATCCTACCTCCACGCTCCAAGAGTTCATTGTGGCCATCGTAGAGTGAATGGGCTAAGGGATGACCTTCCGCTAGGGCTTAGTTACGAGTGCAACGGAGTGAAGCGTTGAAGTGATTTTAGCATCCAGGGCTTAATTTTAGCTAGGGATCTTTCACCTGGACCAAAGGGTTAGGTCTATATATAAGAATAGGGTTTATCACTTGGAATCCCTATAACCCATTGAAATTCTATACGTGTGCGTGGTTTTGAGATTGTTCGATTTCTCCACCGGGACATGTATAGAGTTACGCATGGTTGACCTTAGATTTGGGACTATACAATTAAGGATTTCCACGACTCACTATTGCATTAATTAGGAAGCATAATAGAGGTTTCTTGCACTTGAAACGATTGTCCTAGAAGGAACAATATCCGGGTAACCCATTTATCGTTGTTTGCTTCCCCTATCTTTTATTTGCGCCTCCTTTATCTTCTCTTACTTTCATTTGCATTGAGTTTGTTTTTACATCACTTTCAACATATTTGCATTCTAGTTAAATAGCAATCTTGGTGGTTCTAAGCACTATTCCCGTGGATTCGACTACCCTCTCACTGGGGTATTATTACTTCGACACCCGTGCACTTGCGGTTTACACGCATATTCGGTCGTATCACTAAACTAGATCTAACACTTTAGTCCAGGTGAAAGATCCCTAACAACAATTAAGCCCTAGCACTAAAGATAACTCAACACTTCACTGTGTCACTCACGTAACTAAGCCCGAGTGGAGAAGGTCTCTTAGCACTTCACTTTATTATGATTGCAAAGAACTCGTGGAACATGGAGGTAGGATAAATTATGTCAGCGGCGAAAGGGAACATTCCACTACCTCTCGACTCACCCTCTCAACCCTCTTCAATCTTGCTAAGTCTAACCCTAATGAAGTGTCACTCATTCACAAGGATCACATAGATAGATTCTCAACCCTAGTGTCACTGATAAGTGCTTGTGTATTAGTAATATGAAGTATTCTTCTCTTAAGATGAGCATTACATTTATCAGATTTTAGCGCTAATACATGTGTATTTGTGAACTTTCATTCATGAAGGGTTGTGAAGCCAAATATGAAAGAAACAAGCCAAAGTAGATTACAATTGTACTTTGTTGATGAAGTTTTGGAGTGAACAAAAGTGAAGACACAAGTTGTGGTTGAAGATACATGAATGTGTGTCAATCTCCATGCGCTCAACTACTTACATTGTTTGGAGGGGCATAAATGTAGTTACATTTGCATATTCTGACTTGTTCAATGTTTGCAAGATCTTCACCAATATGGCATTTTAATGAAGAAGCGATACGATCTATGGTATATACGTGTGCCTGTTTATTTTGCTTTGATGAAAAGTGTGGATTCGGGAGTATTTTGGCAGAGTGCTGTAGCAGGTAATGTAGCAAATCCCTGTAGCAATTCACTGCAGCAGTTACTGTTCACAGCCCGCAGAAAATCAGACATCCAGAAATCCACACAAGCGTGTGGAAATTCCACACGCTTGTGTGGATGCCCGATTCCATTCCTTTATAAAACCGTGACTTGTACTGATTTAGGGGTCCATCTTTCATCTCTCTTTCCATCTTTTTTCTATCTTTTGGGAGGCTTGCGGCTAGGGTTTCGAGGGGCTTTGGCAAGGCATTTGGAGTGGTTCTACGGCTTCAACACCGCGTTTCTCTTGGAAGATAGTTATTGGGGGAGCTTTCATTGGGACTAATCCGGCTAGGTGTGCCTTAGACTTGACAAGGCGACCTTTGGAGAAGACGAGGCTACTCCACAAGACCATCGACACGAATACCAACGGGGTTTTCTTATGGATTACATGTTTTTGCTTTCGATTTTATTATTGATTGTATCTTGCTCCATGGAGAGCTAAACCACTTAGTGGGTACTTGGACTTGTAAACCCTAGGATGTTATTGTTTTATTGACCTTTTATTATGGTTTCTTTAATTGATGTCTTTAATTGAGTTCCAATTTTGAATGCTTGTTTAATGATTTCTCCCTTAGAGTGACACTAGGGTTGAGAGTCCATCTTGGTAGCCTTTGTGGATGAGTGACACACATGAGGGGTATACATTGCTAGATTGGAGAGGGTTGAGACGGTGGGTCGAGAGATAGTGGAGCATACCCTTTTTCCTCTGGTGTGATTTATCCTATCTCCATGTTCCTAGAGTTTTTTGCGGTCACAATAGAGTGAATTGCTAAGAGAGGAACTCCGTTGGGGCTTAGTTGCGCGAGCAATAGAGTGAAGCGTTGAAGTAATCCTTAGTATCTGGGGCTTAATTGTTAGTATGGGTCTTTTGCCTTGACAAAAGGGTTAGATCTACATATAGGAATAGTGTTTATCACTTGGAATCTCTAGAGTTTGTTACAAATGTACACAGTGTAAGGTGTTGAGATTAAGTGATTTCTCCACTAGGGCATAGTGTAGAGTTAGTCACGGTTGACCTTAGTTTTTGGATCGTGTATTTTAGGATTTCCATGACTCATTAAGTATCAGTTAGGAGACATAATATTTGGTCTTGCACTTGAATCAATAACCCAAGGGGGAGCAATGTCCGAGTGCCCCACTTTCTATCGATTGCCTTTTCTCTCATTTTATCGTGCCTCTCTTTTTTATTTTCTTTAGTCTTGTTCACATTGATTTTATCCAAACTATTATTGTTTCATCTTCACTTAGTTAAGTACTAATCATTGTGTTTCTATTTACTATTCCATGTGGAAACGATAACCCACACACCTGGGATTTATTACTTAGATAAACCCGCGCACCTGCGGGTCACAAGCAAAGGGCGTTGTCAGTCACTCTAAGGGAAAATCGAATCAATAAACATACAAGATTGAAACTCAATTAAAGCATCAATTAGAGAAAACATAATAGAAGTGAATAAAACAAAATCATCCTAGGGTTTACAAGTCCAAGCACCCACTAGGGGTTTAGCTCTCCATGGGGTATTAGAAAATCAAAGATGAAATCAAAAGTAAGTACAAGCAATCCATAGAGATAACCCCCTTGTCATCTGTATCGATGGTCTTCAAGACCCACCTCATCTTCTCCAAAGACTCCTTCGTCAAGCCTAGGGTACACCAGCGGAATCAATAACGACGAATGCTTCCCCAATAGCTCTCTTCTAAAGGAAATTGATGTCGAATGCTGTAGAACCGCTCCTAAATCCTAGCAAAAATCTCCAAACCCTAGCCACACTTTCCCCACAAGATAGGCAAAAGATAGGAAGAAGATCCCCAAATGAAACTCTCAAAGTGATATTTAATGGGCTGAAATCGGGCATCCACACAGGCGTGTAAAAATTCCACATGGCCGTATGGATTACCAGGCTTTGATTTCCTGTGTTGTACTTGATAACTGTCTAAATGTAGGTGTTTTCGTATATATATCGCATTCACTTTGTATGTATTTTGTGAGGTTTGATGCCCGTTTTGCGCTTAATCATCTACTATTTGCTTTGTAGGGCATAAGGAAGCCATGGAGAACAAGAAGATATCATTTAGGTGAAAAGACAAGAAAATAGAAATTTCATACCACACCCCATACTACCCAGTATGGGGGCCGTATATACTGTAGCAACAGAACGATTTGGAGTTGTCTGCCCAGATTTCCATACTACCCAGTATACGGGGCCGTATGGAGGCCATATCCACCCGTATGAAACGCAAATCTAGGGTTTTTTAGTACTATACGACCCCCATACGACCCCTATATGGTCCATATGTTGTGGGGGGGGTATAAATACTGACTTTTAAGGCAGAACAAGGGCCTTTTTGCTGGGCTTATTTTGGGAGACCACTTGAGAGGCTTTGGGCGACCTTGGGAAGGAGAAGAAGGGCAAGGAAGCTAGGAGATCATTCGAGGCCAAGGTCCAAGACTCTCAAGGAAAGAAGGCAACATCATTCAAGGGAAGATCTACCACGATTGGAAGGAAGGAGACCCGCGGCTAGAGGAAGCGTCATTCGGCATTCCTTTGGTGGGGGAAGCGTCATTCGGCATATATTCTACCTCGTCCTCCACCATTTCATCTAGGGAGTGTCACTTATCCTTTTTTTATGTGTTTCACTTGATTGTATTGCTTGTTGTGGGATGATGACACACTAGACACCCAAGGCCACCGGGTGTTGGTGAACCTTGGGAGGTTTTATCATGTATTTTGGATGATTACTTGTTAATTCCATGCTCAGGTAATTTTGAGATTTAATCTATTGTTTTCATGCTAAGTGCTACACCAAGGAGAAATCCGTAGCTCTTTTATGAGTGATGCATGTAGATGTGACTTGCTCGCATGTATTAGATCATGAATGTATTAGAAGGGGATACTTGTATCATCACGCCAAAAAATCGGGTGTTTGGTAGCCTTCCATGCAGGTTTAAGACGAAGAAGAGTAGGCTTACTCCTAAGTGAGATTTTCTCATACTTAATGCAATCGTAGGAATGTGGATTTGGAAGAAATTCCTATCTATGTTATCTATGTTCGTATGGGATTAGGGTTCAATCGCCGAGAAATTGGGGTTGTTCTAATCATGGAAACTCATGGTCCATTTTACCCTTGCATCTTTTATTCATCATCCATGTTTCATGATAACCCTTCAATGGGATCCGCATCCATAGGCCTTTGCATTACATTGAGTTTCTTTCTTGCTTATTGCTTGTTCTCTCTAATTTGTTGATAATCTTGTTTTAGTTTTAATTGCACCCAGTAGAATAAATTCCCTCACTTGAGATCTTAGGCTAGATAATAGCTCGAGAAGGAGTAATAGGAGATCCTTAGCCCCATGGAATATGATCCTTGTGTCTTCACACGAGGTATTACTTGTGATCCCGTACAGATGCGGGGAAGTAATCAAGTTTTTGGCGCCATTACCAAGGACATTTAAGGAATTCTAGGAAACTTTTAGATTATTACTCTAGCCATTCAATTCTTTACTCATTTGTTATTGTTATTTTTCTTTTTGTTTGATCTAAACTTTCTATCATTTTTCTTGGTTTTGCAAGGTACTGTGCATGACACCTTTAAATCCATCAATCTTGATTACACCGGATAGTGAGATTAAAAGAACTTTACATTGGAGATTGAGAGAAGTTGGTGAAGGATCAGGTATACAAAACATTGAATTTGAGGATAGAGAGTCTTCAATAATGGGCAAAGAGCGACGCACTCTATCCGAGTATGAAAGACCCCAATTCACGGGTGATGAGTTTAGTGTTCAAGCACCATCCGTGGCATCCAACAACTTTGAAATTAAAGCAAGTACAATCGGCATGGTCCAGAACTTGGTTCAATTCAATGGTCTAGCAAATGAAGATGCACATGACCACCTTTCCCGGTTCCTTCAAATTTGCTCTACATTCAAGATTAATGGGGTGTCGGACGATGCTATCCGTTTGAGACTATTTCCATTCAGTTTGAGAGATGGACCTTATCGTTGGCTTACATCATTGTCTCCGGGGTCTATAAAAACATGGAAGGATATGGTTGATAAATTCCTTGGGAGGTATTTTCTGCCAAACAAAGTAGCGAAGTTGAGGCAAGAAATTTCAGCCTTTAAACAAGGGGAGTCTGAAACATTGTTTAAAGCCTATGATAGATTCAAGGATCTCCTTAGAAGGTGCCCCCATCATGGTTTTGCCTCATGGATGCGAGTACAAATCATTTACAATGGGTTGAAATATGCTACACTCCAATTCATTGATGCCGCAGCGGGTGGTTCCCTTAGCAACAAGTATCCCGATGAGGCCGAGTAATTACTTGAGTCTATGGCAAGCAATGAATCACATTAGGCCTCAAGAGGATCTACAGAAAAGACTACCGGGCTTTATGAAGTTAGTAGCAATGATGACTTGGCCGCAAAGGTTGATGTGTTAACACGAAAGCTTGATCTTCTTATGGGCAGTAGTTTTAGGTCAGAATTAGTGATGAATTGTAGCACTTATGGTGGTGGGCATGATGCAACCCAATGTCCAATTGCAAGCTCCTCCGTTGCGTCCATTGAGAATGTTGACTACATTGGAGGGCAACGAAATCAAGGGAACCCGTATAGCTCAACTTACAATCCGGGATGGAAGAACAACCCTAATTTTGCATGGAATCAAGGCCAACAACAAAGAGGTGCACCACCTCAAGGATCTCAATTTCAACAACCGGCCTTTGAGAAGAAGTTTTCCATTGAAGAGGTCCTTGCCAAGTTCATGCTCAGTACCAATGACAGGTTCAATAGCCTAACTAGTAGCATGGATGCACAATTTGGTAAGGTGAATGCTCAGCTCACTCAGCAAGCCGAACAGTTCAGTAAGATAGGTTCTATTTTGAGAAACCTCCAAGCTTCTGTAAAATCTCTTGAGCATCGAGTAGGGGAACTCGCGAAGGCACATTCTGAACGTCCTCTAGGTTCTCTTCCAAGTAATATGGAAGACAATCCAAGGGAGCACTTAAAGGCCATTTCTCTTAGAAGCGGGAGGCAAGTGGAGACAAGTGTCAAAGTGGGCCCAAGTGTTAAGAAAAGTGGGGTAGCCTCCTAGGAAGACCCCAAGCTAGTTGAAGAAAACAGTGAAGACAAAAATCAGTGTAGAAATGACGAGCCCCAACAACAAGGACCGTTAAAATCATCCGAGTACAAGCCTCGAATCCCTTATCCAACAAGATTGAAGCATGACAAGGAGGATGTTCACTTAAGAAAATTAATCAAGATCTTCAAACAACTCCACTTGAACATCCCGATAGTTGGAGCATTGACTCAAATGCCGAAATATGCCAAGTTTTTAAAAGAGCTCCTCACGAATAAAAGAAAGTTGGAGGAAGAAGGCACGGTTGCACTTATGGGGAATTATTCTGCTATTTTAGAAAAGAAACTCCCACAAAAGTTGAAAGATCCGGGAAGCTTCATTATCCTGTGTATGCTTGAAGGTAGAGTCCAAGAAAATGCTCTAGCGGACTCGGGGGCTAGCATAAACGTCCTGCCCTAAACCATGTATTTGAAACTTGGCTTGGATGAGTTGCTGCCCATGAGGATGACCTTACAATTGGCGGATCAATCAACAAGAAAACCTCGTGGGATTGTTGAAGATGTGATTCTCCGAGTGGACAAATTTATTTTTCCTGTGGATTTTGTCATCAAGGACATAGATGAGGATGTGGAGATATAACTGATTCTTGGCCGACCATTCCTCAATACCTCGGGTGCCTTAATTGATTTGAAAGGAGGGAAGTTAACGTTACGAGTCGGAGAAGAAGAAGTGGCGTACACTTTGCCGGCTGCTATGAAACATTCTTTAGATCATGATGACACACTTTACTTTATTGATGAAACTGATAGGTTGATTTCTGATTGTGTGCAGGAGGTGCTCTCTATAAACCCTTTGGATGAGTATTTGGGAGAATTGGAGAATGAAGAACAAGAAGAACCTCACTACCATCCTCAAATTCACAACTTGAAGCAACCAAAAGAGAAGGTGTCCTGCACTAAGGCTAAGGGAAAAGAGAAAAAAGAATCATTTGTGAAGAAAATGTGGAGGGAGATTCATGTGAGAAAAAAGAAAGGTGCCAAGCTTCATCACCCCTCATCTCGTGGAGGAAAGGTAAATTTTTCACCCCTCTCTACTCATGAACAATTCGAGGTCTTCTCAATGTTATCATTGAATTTGCCGGGATGAAACAACACTACAAGGGAAACTGGGGGTGGCTTCAAACTCTTTGAGCCCCCATGAGGTAAGGAATGAGGTACATCAGGCTCGTAACGTTAAACAAGCGCTTCTTGGGAGGCAACCTAAGCATTCGGAGGTGTTTTCTTTCATTTTTCGTATTTTAGTTTATAGTTCATTTCACTTTTCATATTTCTTAGACTTGTGTTGCTTTTGAATAAGTTCATGCTCTCACACTTGGCACATTGCTCTCGTCATTCTAATTGTGGTGTATTTGTGAAACTTCTTGAGAAATTTATGATTAGGTATTAATTCATGTGCTAGATCGTCGTTTTATTCATTTCATTCATTTTTGGAGAAGTCTTCGACCTTGCCATACCATTT